>NC_084531.1:10984895-11262395 GCF_024500275.1 Phycodurus eques
TATGAGTACGGAAGGTTGTTTGTTTCTGTGCGCCCTGCGATTGGCTGGCAACCAGTTCAGGGTGTACCCCGTCTCCTGCCCGATGACAGCTGGGATAGGCTCCAGCACGCCCGCGACCCTAGTGAGGAGAAGCGGCTCAGAAAATGGATAAACATAAGCTGAATGCTTTTTCCTCAAGTGAATATATGCAAGGTTCTTTATGACTTGATGCCTTCAAGACCAGGCTTGGATTTCCACCCTTCAAAGATACTGTTGCTGCTCATGTGATAATTTTGAGTCACCAAAAAATCATTACTACACATATAGAGTACTATAAGCTCAAGATCAGTGTAGTCCTTTTTAGGCTCCAAAGCAAGCATGAAGTTTAAAATTTCTGCAATTATATTGTTTTGTAGTGGGTAATTTCCCCCCATGTCCCCATTGAGTGATAGTTTCAAAACATTTTCTTATCTGACAGTATTTTACATTAAATTAATGGTAAATGGACTGCACTTATATCGCGCTTTATCGACACCATCACAGTGCCCAAAGCGCTTTACAAAACCTCACATTCACCCATTCACACACACATTCATACACTAATGGGCAGCTGCTGCCATGCAAGCCGCTGCCAGCAAATTAAGGTTTAGTGTCTTGCCCAAGGACACTTCGACACGGGGACAGTCGGGTCGGGATTAAAACCAGCGACCCTTCCGTCACTGGACAACTCGCTCTACCAACTGAGCCACAACCGTAATTTTTTCTTCACCCATCCAACAAAGTACAAAAAACAACTTTAAACAGAACAACTTCTGTTGTGAGTTTAAGTTGTTGACAGATCACTAAGAGGCACTAAAATAACAGAAAACAGTAGATTTTGTTAATTATGAAATCAAGAACATGATTCAGAAAAAAACATTGCAAATTGTAATTGTTCATGACTAACACAAGAATCAGAATCATCTTTATTTGCCAAGTATGTCCAAAAAACACACAAGGAATTTGTCTCTGGTAGTTGGAGCCGCTCTAGTACGACAACAGACAGTCAATTGCCAAAGAACACTTTTGAGACATAAAAGAGATTGACAAAAACAGTCACTGAGCAGTAAAGGGTTGCTAGTTATCTGGTAATGCCGGTACACATAGTTTTTTTTGTTTTTTTGACAATTGTGCAAAAAGATACAGAGTCCTCTCGCACTTAGATCAGTTTGAATGACTAATATAGCAATAGTCCGTTGCATTGTAGTTAATACATTGTAGTTTTCTAAGTGATAGATGGAACACAGTGGATTTTAATTATAAATATCCTAAACACAACTACAGCACAGTTGATGTGTGAATGTATCATATTCAGTGGGGAAACGTACCAGACAATATTCAAATTTAAGATATCTAAAAGGAGTAATTTCTCTATGGTGTTTTGCTTCCTCAAATGAACATGCTCACCAATAAAATGCTAATAAAAAGAATGGGCGGTATTTTTTATTGGTTGACCCTTTGGTATGGAAACATTGTGAAGCAGCAAGATGTGTAATATTATTCTGCTTCTCTGCCATGGACAAACTAGCTATTACAGTGATAATTTCTCTTGACCAATAGTGTTTGTGCTGTGGTCCAGGCACACGTGCACAGCAGCACAATGACTTGTGTGTTTTCTCAAAACAGTGGCGTTTCTTTCAGCATCGTACATGAAGGATTGCTGTGAGCGGAACTGGCCTGTCCTGTTGTTTACTCGTGCAACTTGACTCACAGACATTGAGAACACTGAAGATCACATTGACAAAATAGTGTTTATGGGAGCCATGAAGGGGAGACGTTCAAATCTTGGGCCGTATTTGTACATCGAGCAAAGTTGGCATTTGCTCCAGCTGAACTTTGACCGGTTTATTCTCAACAAAAGTGGATTGTACATGAAGATGTCATGATTGTATTACTAGCTCCTGTTGGTCGGACGTTATCGAAATGTAATTTGTTTTACCGCTTGGTGAGGTTTTTTTGGTCAGGTGTGTCATTCAAGTTCAACTGCAACCAAATCAGTTGAATGTCTCCAAAAAATGGTTTGGTTGTGGTGTGAAAACAATCTTTCTTTTGTGGTTAGCATGTCAAAAACTTGATTACTTACATGCTTTCTCATTTATGAGGAATGGACTTCTATCCTTTAACTGCCTACATTGGTACTGAGTGTATGGTTATGAGGATACGACCACATGAGAAGCTTGGTCATATTGCTTTCGTTTCCTTAAAAAGTATTTTTTTTTTTTTTATCCACTTTCGTGATAATTACGCCACATTACACTCCCACTCGATCGCTGCTCAGCCATGAGATGTTTTGAAAAAAGGCGCGTCTCTTTGTTCACAGGGAGCAAGCTATGCTATGCCAAGCTCTCCAAAGAAGCTTCACCATACACAGAGACGAGTTTAACCTGGCATGAAGATTTAGGGACATATTCTCCCGTTTGTGCATAAGTCTCTTTTTTTACGCGCCTGGTTTACGCACCCTCAAGGTGCGTGGATTCTCCAGGAATTACTTCTGCCACACCGCCAGTGCATACCCAGCTAGTTTGCACCTAACTGCTTGAGAGGGGTGACTGATTGAAGTCTGGAGGAATGCCATTGAAATCCACCTGGAAAACGTCACACTCCAAATTAAGTTCATTATCGCCGCATTGCTGATAACGTGTCCACCGCTTCATTCAGAAGTGATACTGTGCTCATGACTGCATGCATCGGTCCCAGTGATTCGCCGTCACTGGCATGTTGTATGTTTTGATTTCTGACATTAGTTTGGTTTTTGACATTAGTTTGTCAAAAATTAAATCGTTAGTGTGTCACTAAAGCAGGAGTATGTATTTACATATATATATGTATATGTATATATATGTATGTATATATATATGTGTGTGTGTGTATATATGTGTGTGTGTGTGTGTATATATATATATCAAAATGTAATACTTTATTAGTTATTATTGATTCCAATAAATAACTTGTCACCACTTCACAGGTGGCTATCAAGATCATTGACAAAACCCAACTGGATGCAGTCAACCTTGAGAAGATCTACAGAGAAGTTCAGATCATGAAAATGCTGGACCATCCGCACATCATCAAGCTCTACCAGGTGACTTGCTCCACACTCAATAAACTTGGCTCTTTGCTTTTTCATAAACGCTTTTGTCAGGTTTGTTTCTTATCATTTCTTCATTAATTAATATTTGTTCACTAGCGTATGGATCCCTTGCATGAACCTGCGTTTCACAATTAAGATTTATTCATTAGTCACTGAGAAATTAAAGGTCCCCTTCCATCATTGTTTTACATTTATTTTTTATTATCTTTAAGGTCCTTTTATTGGGTTTGGATGATCATTTTGGTTAGAAATGCTCAAAATTTCCTTTCTCAAACTATTGTAGTTGTTCTTTTTTGCCTTGTATTTGAGACGTTCAGATTTCTCATTAATATGAGACGTAAATGAGCTTTGCTCTGATTGGCTCGCTCATCTTCCCCATTTAAATTTGGAAAAGAGCTTGGCTCTTATTGGTCCTTACCACGGCATCTGCTAGCATAGAAGCTTGGAGCGGCCAAGCATTCACAGAGATGTCATAGCCTTCGATGCTACGTTCAGACTCACATCGCGCACAAAAGTTTGATCACGAGAGTTATTTATACACCGTAGGGGGTTTACATGGAGGCTTCTACTCTGATTATAATTTGTTTTGAGGCCCAAACTGAATGAAAATGCTCCTTGAATTACGTCAAATTACTATGACTGAAGTATTGTTGTTATTATTGCTCCATTTACACAACAGCGAAATTATCAAAGGATTCTTATCTGACTAAACGAGCCATTTGCAGTTTCACAATACAAACATGCAACGTACGTGTGTGTGTGTGTGTGTTCTTACTTACGACTTGTACACCTTTGAGAGACTAAACTTTGTTTATGGAGCACTTGAAAAAACAATCACAGGTATAATAACAAAATGCTGTACACAAATTGAATTGGGGTTACGAAACACAAACAATAAAAATAATCATGACGAGCATATACAGTCACCTCCAAAAGTATTGGAACAGCAAGGTCAATTTCTTTGTTTTTGTTGCAAACTGAAGACATCTGTGTTTCAGATCAAAAGGTGAATATGACACAAAAGTTCAGAACTGCAGCTTTTATTTCATGGTATTTACATCGAGATGTGTTAAGAAGCTCAAGATAGAGCACCTTTTGTTTGAAGCCAACCACTTTTCAAATGAGCAAAAGTATTCTTTAAAAAAAAAAAAAAAATTTCTCAGGTGTTGCCTTTTAGATTGCTTGCTTAAATATTAGATTTTTGGCTTTGGATTCCACCTGTGAAAACTGCATTTTCTGTGAAGCAAACATGAAGACCAGAGAGCTGTTTATGGGAGAAAAGCAAACCATTTTGAAGCTGAGAGAAGAGGGAAAATCGATCAGAGCTATTGCACAAACATCGGGCATAGCCAATACAACAATTTGGAATGTCCTGAAAAAGAAACTTCTGGTGTACTGAGCAACAGACATCGAACAAGTCGGCCATGTGTATCAACAGCAGTTGATGACAGAAACATTGTGAGAGCTGTGAAGAAACACCCAAAGTGGGCAGGGGTGAAAGTATCACAGTCCACTATTCGTAGAATACTTTGAGAGAAGAAATATACAGGCCATACCAGAGGATGCAAACCACTCATCATAAAAAGAATCGGAAGGCCAGATTGGATTTTGCAAAGAAGTACAGAGATGAGCCAAAAACATTTCGGAACAAAGTTTTGTGGACTGATTAGACCAAGATTAACCTCTACCAAAGTGATGGAAAGGCAAAAGTACGGAGAAAGAAAGGGGCTGCTTATGAGCCAAAACACACAAGCTGATATTTGAAGCATGGTAAAGCTAATGTCATGGCTTGGGCTTGCATGGCTGCTTCTGGAACGGACTCTCTTTATTGATGATATAACTCATGATGGTAGCAGCAAAATGAATTCTGAAGTCTAGAAAACCATTTGTCTGACAAAATACAGACAAATGCATCCAAATTTTACCGAAACTTTAGAGCATGATTCGACAGAACGGCAGCATGTTTACATCCAACCGTTCGTGCTAGCAGTAGCTTGCTAGGCTACATAACGTTTTGTTGCCTGCTTGTGACGTATCTTATTAAAAGTAAGTGAACATACCTCAAGCAAGCCTTAAACGAACGACCTCTCCTGTCCCGACCACCGGTGACCACCAACACACGTTTTTCCCCCATTTTGTTTTTATAATACAGTCGGCGCGAGCCAGTCTTGTTGTCGTCGCCACGGTAACGAGTGTATCCGGTCGCATTTGAGTTGACAAGATAAACCCCACTGATCGTGAAAAACGGGATGTGGTGGTATCGGAATAGATTTTATTGCAGTAGTCTGACATTGTGTATTCGTGAAAGAGCAATTTTGCCTTGTTGTCTGATCTGGGCATTACGTGTTGTCTGTCTCAGACGTGTTGTCTGTTCCACGCCGCCGACATGTTTTTAAAATTTTTATTTCATTTTTTTTTTTAAATAACTTTATTGGCCGTCAGATATTTACAGGTCTACGTCAAAAGACACGTGACAAGGCTAAAAATAAACTAGCTTTTGGATTCAAATATACTGTGCACGATGGCGACGCGGAGTAAATGTCTTTTGCGGTCATTGATGGGATCGGCGAATTACGACATTAAAGCCGATCAGCATAAAATGCTAATTATCGGCTGATACCGACAAGGCTGATAAAATCGGTGTTAAAATAAAAGGCTGAGTAATATTGCTGAACTTAACAGGATAATTGGCGGAACACTGCAGTGTTGGCTTGAAGTCTTTAAAAAGTCAAATGTTTTGATGAAATTTCCAGCTCAAAGTACCAGCAACTATTGAATATACCCATTACACAACCCCACGTCATCACACATTTAAAGAATGAGGTTATTTTCCCGTCAGATGGCGTCCTAGTAGCTTGAAACAGACGGACACCGGAAACTATTACGCTGCCTAATCTTTCTGCCGGAAATGTGTAATGTGTTGCCATGCATATGAACTTCTACTCGATTAATGAGTAATACAAAATCATTAGAATACTGAATTCTAAATGTATTCAATAGCACAGTCCTGTTGATTCTCTGTGTATTTCCCCTGCCAGCAATGCACGCTGAAATATATATATATATTTATAATATATATATAATAATATATATATATATAATAATATATAATATATATATATTATATATATAATATAATATATAATATATTTTTTTTTTTTTTTGCTTAGAAAATATATATAACACCAGAAAGCTCTTCACATGGTGTGTGTACTCTGCTTAGTAATGTACAGCTTTGTGATTTGTTTCTTCTTAATAATGTTTTTACTTTTTTTATTCTATACAGTATTTTTAAGCATGTCGATAAAAATAAGGTACATATAACTTAATTATGGTGCTTGAACAGATTAATTGCATTTCTGTTCTTTTCAATGGGAAACACTACCTCGGTTTGTGAATGTTTCCTTTCTTGAACGGAGTCACGGAATGGATTAAATTCGTAAACGGAGGTTCCACTGTATTTGCATTGTTAATTTTAGAAATTCCGGCCGACTGGTTAGCACATCTCCCTCACGGTTCTGGGAACCGGGGTTCAAATCTTGGCCCCGCCTGTGTGGAGTTTGCATGTTCTCCCCGTGCCTGGGTGGGTTTTCTCCGGGCACTCCGGTTTCCTCCCACATCCCAAAAACGTGCAGGCTAATTGGTAACTCTAAATTACCCGTAGGTGTGAATGTGAGTGCGAATGATTGTTTATTTCTATGTGCCCTGCGATTGGCTGGCGACCGGTTCAGGGTGCACCCTGCCTACCGCCCGAAGATAGCTCGGATAGGATCCAGCAGCCCGCGACCCGCGTGAGGAGGAGCGGATAAGAAAATGGATGGATGGATTTGAGAAATTCCGCGAACTGCAGTGTTTTATAGACATCGTGTCACCTCTGAAAAGGAAAAACATCTTGCAAGTTAAGCATCGTTTTGCATTTCCTAATGGAGCAAGTTTCCACTCAAGTGTCATGGCTGTTGCATTTGGTTGTAGTGTTGTACCGATACCAGTACTGAACCGAGGTACTGTGGTGTATTTTGACGTAAAGAAATAGCAAGGTACCAGTTATTTATCGTACCATTATTTAAAAACCAAAACAGTACAGGCCAGTACACAAAAAGCTGACGGTCAGCAAATAACTGCCTGTCTGCCCACAAGTTAGAAATTCCTTTAAGTGTGGCGGGAGGGTTCTCTCTCTGTGTTGTGTGTGTGTGTGTGTGTGTGTGTGTGTGTGTGTGTGTGTCTGTGTGTGTGTGTGCGCGCGAGTGCGAGTGTGCAACTATGCCAGGCTGGAGGAGAAAATGGCAAACTGTTTTGGTTGCTAAAGTGCATGATGCATTTCTCTGATTGGTCAGATTTCGAGTGCTGTTATTGCATCAATCATTGGCTCTCTTTTTCCTCATGCTAATTTGGTGCTCTATATGCCACAAGTGGTGCACCTCACGGTAGCACTTATGCACATTCATTGCGCATGTACACATATGCATCCCCTCCTGCAAAATGTGGCTCCTCATGGAGGATGAGGCCCTACCCACAGTGCGTGCTTTGCATTGAGGGAGGGGCGGCGCTGAGAATACTGCATACTAAAAGCTTATATCGTGTAAGTAATGCAATGTGTATATAACTATAAATAAATATTCATTGGGGAAAAATTAGACAACCCTTGTTTCTTCAGTTGTTAATTTTTAATGGCTGGTACAGTTAAAAGTTACATTTATAGAGAGAAATATAATGATGACATGGAAAATGCCTCATAAGAGTTTAAGACCTGATATCTCGCGATTTTCCATGTTTTTCTTGATAACAAACCATCCATCCATCCATTATCTACACCGCTCATCCTCACTAGGGTCGCGGGTATGCTGGAGCCTATCCCAGCTCACTGCGGGCAGGAGGCGGGGTACACCCTGAACTGGTTGCCAGCCAATCGCAGGGCACATATAAACAAACAAACAATAATTCACACTCATTCATAGCTACAGACAATTTAGGGTCTTCAATTAACCTACCGTGCATGTTTTTGGGATGTGGGAGGAAACCGGAGTACATGGAGAAAACCCACGCAGGCACGGGGAGAACATGCAAACTCCACACAGGCGGGGCCGGGATTTGAACCCCGGTGCTCAGAACTGTGAGCCAGATGTGCTACCCAGTCGGCCGCCGATAACAAACCAAGTCATATTTAGTAATACAATTACGCTTATGTCCTCTTCAGGTGGTATGCTTTTAGTGGCACCAGGTATGAAAATGAATAAGAAATTGTAGAAACAAGGGGAGGCTAATCATTTTTTGCATGACTGCATACAAGTGTATCATACGTATATTGTGTATAATTTTATACACGCACACATTTGTTATATGATAATGCAGACATCGATCTAATTGTTTTGTAGGAAATGACTGTTAAGAATGAGCTAATTCCTTTATTAGATTATTTTCAAGATTATCCTAATGATTTGAATTAATTGGAGGTATATAAGTATTTGAAGTTGTTTTGTCAGTTTTCATTCCACTGCTTTTACTAATGTTTTAGATTTTTGCCGTGGTATCGTTTCGGTAGCGGTGGATTTTGGTATTGTGACACCACTATTTGGTTGACAAACTACCTTGCCAGCAATGCACTAAATTCACCTGTCTAACACAATAGCATCAACATGCTGGCAATATCAGGGAAATTATGTAAGCATCTGGGTCCTATTTTGTGTAGACACAGTAGATAAGTGTTCATTATCATTACACAACCGTGTGGCGATGTTCCAGCTTTCTGCAGTGTTATTTTGGTTTGTCATTTTTCTCCAAAGGCATATCCATCCAATCGGTCTGGGTCAATTAGTGATTTCCTCTCCAGTCTCAAACTGACCTTGGCCTTGTGGCCCAGTGGGACGCCTGAGCCAGTAAAGAGAGGCACACAGACACACACACAATGGATCCCACACTTGATTGTCATATGTTGCATGGCCTCTTTTTGGGGTATACCCAGTTTTGCATTTATTATACATTATAAGGAGAATAGTATTGTGAAGAATGTTCAATACTGTACATCGACCTGAAGTGAAAATGTGACTAAATATGGAGGTGAGCTCTTATCACGTGTACTTGGCATGAGCCTAAAATTAAATTAACAATCACATTAGAATGCATAAAAAATATTTTTTCCATTCATAGAGTTGACCCTGTAGTGTACTCTATATGTAGTTTTTTTTTTTAAATTATGCACCATTAGCCTCATGTCCTGACAATCAACCCAAGATGTAAAGATTTAGATGGCTTGCATACCTTGCATTATCTCGACTCGGCACTGGACAAGATTGATTGCAAATTATGATTTAAAAAAAAAAAAAGAAATTCTGTGTGTGAAGCATTCCAATGGTAAGTCTCGGTTTATAGATCATAATTGGAGAAGGGCCTCGTAGCATGCTTGACATAAAAGCGTTGCATCGTTTTGCAGTGTCTGGAATTTCAACTATGAATCCTCCACTTGTACTGCATCTTATGACATGACACATTATTGCCGAATGTTATTTTCCCACATACCATGTTGTCACAACATTAAGTTGTGTTTACTGCAGGGCAGAGCTAATATCGTATAGTTACTGGTATGGGCTGTTGGGGAGAATGTAGCCATTTAACATTCAAATAAATATTGAATTACAAACAAATCTGGTGTGTTAGATTATGTAATGAATAGCACCAATATGCTCTGGGACTGCAAGTATCAATCAGAAACATTGGCATTAGTGAATATGAATCTTAGTCCTTGTCCCCTTGTTGAATTAAATAAAAAGTGAAATAATAGCCTCAAATACAAGACAGTTATCAACAGAATGATGTCCAAAAATCTGCCTCTCCAGTTGATTCTCCATTCTTGTGCTTGTTACTTAATCGTAGCCTGATAATAGCCAGAGAAGACCTCAAACTAAAATGTGTTATGAAACGATGCTCCCATTCTTGCAAGAAACATTTTCTCACTCAATTAATTGGTAAGTGTAACAGATGGAAAATTGATCATCATCAAAAAGAGTGGGATTTCTAGTGTGAACGTCTGGCTCGGTGTGTCTGATTCACCCTCCCCTCTCCACATTTAATTCTGTTTGATCTCCTGAATGTTTCTGCTTCTAAATCGGGTCTCCTCCTCCCACACACTGCCACATTGAACAAGCACTGTGATGGTTTTTCCGAGTCCCATTCAAATATCTACCCATCCACCTCAATTGTCTTGCACTGTCATATCACTGCATTTATTGATTCGCTTAACTCCTTGTGTATGCATTGCTTAGGCTATTTCAGGGATCATTTCTTTGCGTTAAAAATATTTGTGCTCTTTTTGCTTTCTGTGTATTTGCATTCAATACTCTGCCCTCTGCTCCTCTTAGGTGATGGAGACAAAGAACATGCTTTACCTGGTCACAGAGTATGCCAAGAATGGAGAGATCTTTGGTGAGTGATCTTTTCAAATGCATTGTTACCTCAACTTATTTGTCCCACCCAGCTCTGTTTCACCAAATACCATCCCTGTTGGCGTCATTGTTAAGGTTTCCAACAAAGAAGTATCCGCATTTTAGCTTGATTCCAAGCCTCGCACTGTTCCCGGACCTTGATCTCAGTGGTCATATGATAGAAATTCAAGCCCAATGTCCTGATCCGGTAGTCATCGTGTGCTGCTTGGAATTGCTGTGTGCAATATGCTAACAGCATTTATTGGCATTTAAAATAGCGTCTGGGGAACGTTGGTGGACACCCATTTTCAGGTCTCTCCAGAGATGCTCAATTGGTTTTAAGTTAGGGCCCTGGCTGGGCCATTCAAGAACAGTCACAGAGTTGTTCTGAAGCCACTCCTTCGTTATTGTAGCTGTGTGCTTAGGGTCATTGTCCTGTTGGAAGGTGAACCTTCGGCCCAGTCTGAGGTCCTGAGCACTCTGGTTTCGTGCAGGATATCCCTGTACTTGGCCGCATTCATCTTTCCTTCGATTGCAACCAGTCGTCCTCTCCCTGCAGCTGAAAAACACCCACACAGCATGATGCTACCACCACCCTGCTTCACTGTATTGGACAGGTGATGAGCAGTGCCTGGTTTTCTCCACACATACCGCTTAGAATTAAGGCCAAAAAGTTCTATCTTGGTCTCATCAGACCAAATAATCTTATTATTTTGACGTGATTGAGTACAGCATGCGGACGTAAAGGGGGGAAGGGTGCGCGTGACAGAGGACGCTAAAGGCACGCCCCCAGTAGGTTTATAGTGCCGGTATGTGCATTGTGCAAAACATCGGTTTGGCTAAGGACCCCCGAAAATGGCACCTACGAAGAGACACGCTTACGAAGTTGTCACTTACGCGGAGGAACATGGGAATCGAGCAGCCGCGAGAGAATTCAAGATCAACAAATCCATGGTTCGCAATTGGAGGAAGTGGAAAAAGAGCTTTGCCAAGTCAAGAACACGAAGCTGAGTTTCCGCGGAAACAGGGTGAGGTTGCCCGAGTTGGAAGACCAACCCGAGCAATGGATTAATGAGCCGGGAGAAGCGTCTCTACAGTCACCATTCGACTGAGGGCAATAACGCTTGCAGAAGAAATGAAAATCGAACATTTTTAAGGAGGTCCGTCTTAGTGCTTTCGTTTTATGAAATGGGCGCCATCTATCCATCCGGGCCAGGACTACCGTGGCGCAGCAACCTCCGGCAGATTACAAGGAAAAGATGGCCATCTTCCGCTCCTACTGCAGTAAAAAGATTGCCGACAAGCACATCCAGCCCAACCAACATGGACGAGGTGCCGCTCACTTTCGAGATTCCGGTGAACCACACTGTAGAGAAGAAGGAGACCACCACGGTAACGATACGCACAACGGGGCACAAGAAGTCGGCTTTTACTGTTGTGCTTGGTTGCCATGGTAATGGACAGAAACTGCCACCTATGGTGATTTATTTTTAAGAGGAAGACGCTGCCTAAAGAAAAGTTTCCAGCCGAAGTCATCGTTAAGGCCAATCAAAAGGGCTGAATGGACGAGGAGAAAATGAGAAAGTGGCTGAGTGAGGTGTACGTAAAGAGACCGGATGTTTTTTTTCCACGAGTCACCGCCGTCCCTGTTGATCTGTGACTCATCTCACAGCCGCTGTGAAAAACCAAGTGCAACTAAGACTGGGAGGCAACGCCGGGCGAGTTACGCCACCATATGTGAATGGATTGTGGATGCTTGGGGGTATCTGCTTTGACTGTTGTCCGAGCTTTCGCGCCAACGAGACTGACTGTGACAATGACGAGAGGGAACCCGGCGTGTTTGATGGAGAATTTGCCCAGCTGTTCATTTCGGATACAGAAGATGAGGACTTTGATGGATTTGTGGATGAGGATTGATCAAAAAAATAAGTGAGTACATTGTTAAATACTTCAATAAAGTACAACCGAACTCAGTTTTGATCCCGCTGCCTTTTTAAAAACATTGTTTTAGCGTGCATGCATACTACCGTATGTTTTAAGCTAGCTTCTGTTTTACCATGCCTGCGCCCAATAATACGCTGCGCCTTATGTATGTGTTAAATACAGAAATAGACCCCATAACTGAGACTGCGCCTTTTAGTACGGTGCGCCCTGTGGTCGTGAAAATACTGTACTTTGTAATGTGAATTAGTGGGACTAAATTATGGTTTTATGTAACAAGGATTGAAGGAGCGTGTTTTCTCGCTAAATGTAGCTAACGCAAGCTGCCAACGAGTTACCTTCGTCGTCGGACTTCGTTAGACTTCGTCAATCTTCATCCGAGGAAGCTCGCCTGGCTATCCAAAAGGGAGTTCATTCTCTGACGGTTCCGGATCCCACTTATTCAAATCCTGGTCAGCAGACGATCAACCAGCAAGCGGCCAAGAACATCTCGCCATATGTATGGGCCAGCATGCTGGAACAAAGCGATCGGCTCGGAGCATCATCCTTTATTCCCCGCATAATCTAAGGCGTCATTCCTGTCGGTCGCCCCCTGCATCTTCTTCTTCTGAGGGAGGGACATTCACCTCAAGGCATTGTCGCCCTCTACAGGGTGCCAATATTCATTGCAGTTATCCAGAGGCTTGTCGATCACACAAACTGCATACGACCCTCCCCCACCCATCCCCGTTAAAAAACGGTATTGACGTCTTTAGACAGCATTAGCAGGGAATAGATGGATTCCTAATGACGTCTTTGGATGGCATTGGCAGGGAATGAGTTAAAAAAAAAATGGTGGTGTTTTTATGGGGACTGGTACAGATTAATTTGCATTTCCATTCATTTTGATTCGGAAATGTGTTTTCAGATAAGAGCATGATCACAGAACAAATTGAAATATTATCTCAAGGCACCACTGTATGAGATTCTTCTCCTATTGTTTGATATGCCTTTTCCATGAAAACTAACACAAATGCATTTTAGTGTCTTCAGAGTTCCTTTTTTGGGTGTTTTTACAAACAGTCCTTATTTGTCACACAAGCTGTCTTTACCATTAATGCCACTGCAAAGAGCCTCATTATGTTGTTGCAATACAGCAGAGGGATCTGTGAGCTTGAAGTGTAGGATGAGGCAGCCATTTTGCTTTCACACAATAGCAGAAAGCACAATAAATGGTTATTTCTAAGAGATGAATGAATATTTATGAATTTGTGAAAGTGTCGGAACTACCATAATTTCTCGTGTATAATACGCATTCCCCCCCCCGCCCCCCAAAATAGTCAAAAGTCAGTGGTGCGCATTATACATAGGTATAGGGGAAAATGGGAAAAAAAACGTTCCCATTTTATAAATGTATGCCGCCATCTAAGAGGTTATGAGAGGTGTACACTTTCATTCTCATATGCCACCGCCACCTAGCATGTTATAAAAAAGGTGTAGCCTACACTTTTATTCCAATATGACAGTGGTACGTAGGACTGCATATATGTACATATTAAAATATGTACATATATGCAGTCATTAAAATAAAATTAAGTGTATTTCCCTGGCAGTTCATATTTTCTTTAAAGAATTGTACACATTTTACAAATTCTGCTTGGTTAATCAAACATATGAGCACAACTGTGTGTTTTCTTATTTACTAAATAAAAGTAGGGCTGTGAACTTTCAAAATAAGAGCAAGTAAATAAAGTAGTTCGCGTTCAAATAAAGTGCTTCACTTCAGAATAATTCTTTGGGGAAAAAACTAACAAAATACGGTTAATACTTCGTTTTGATCATATGGGTAGAAGAAAAATCATGCATTGTAAAAATGCATTATACATGGGTAGAAGGGTTTTCCAGAACTTTGAGGTCAACTTTGGGGGTGCGTATTATACATGGGTGCGCATTATACACAAGAAATTACGGTAAACGTTAAAACCCGTTATTGATCAAATGATATGATAATGACCCATATAAGCATTATACTGAAACATTATAATGCTACTGTACAGTTTTGTTTTTTTTAGAAAACTGTCAAGAGTGTTTGATGCACCACTTTAATGCCTCGCACAAATAAAACCACTTGTGGAAAAAGGGAACATAAATAGATCTGTCTAGGTAGGTCTGTTGAGACCAGATGATGTGCAGTGTGATATCTCCAACACAGCAAACGGGTGCCAGAAAAGTTTTTTAAATTTAATTATTATTATTATTTTTTTAAGTAGTTTTGTAAGTAGTTGCATCAAACATTGTAGGACCTTATTCTTATATTCTTATGCAATCCTTCAGATTGTCTGATGACCCTTCAGGCTATTGAGACAATCAAATACAAGGCTCGAAATATTTGTTTTTTCTGAGGAGCAGTTTTGCTAATCATTTCTTCATTTGAGGAGCAACTTTATAATTTTGAGGTGCAATATTTTGCAGGTTAATTGCACGAACCCAAAGCAAGGGGTTTTATCAAATAATAAAAACTGAAAAGGTGAACGCTCTGCGGCATTTCATTTCCCCATTCAGGCCACACGAGTTGCCAGCTGCCATTTTCACCCTACAATCTCAAAAACATGAGGAAAAACTTGTTGCTTGAATGGTATTATTTTTAAATGAACAATTAAAACACAAAATTGACTTTTGTCCTTAATGTGCAAACAAAAACATGCTCCACAGTAAGACAGGAACGATGGTGAAAGGATGTTAACTTTGCATCCGAGCAGCTCTGGCTGACTTTTAACAAAATATTTTATCTAGTCTAGTATTATAAAACAAAATGAATTCCATCTTATGATGGTGTGAACGTACAGTGTTTTAAATAAAGCATTTTGATACAAATAATTTTCCAAACAATATCGTATCTTTCGGATGGAAATCTTGTGTGGCCTGTTGTTTTTTTGTGGCCTGTTACTTTTACAACTTATTAACAAATCTAAAGTGTTGACAATAGCCTGAGAGCAAATCTATTAACTCCCTTGGGCACTTCAACTTCACCTCTTGACGGCACAGGAGCCTTATGGCATTATGTCACCTCAGGATTGAATGTCTGTGTTTTTCTTAGACAAAAACGAGTGAAAATAGTTATATCATATGAGTAGGCCTGGTTTGTTAAAAATCTGTTGCTGTAATGCTTTGTTGAAAAAGGAAGCCCATGAGCCACAAAGGTAATTTTGTGTGGAGATTCATTTCTGCCTGTGTATAATGCCTACACCCCATGTATGAGAGCTGTACACTTTCATTCTAATATGCTAGCGCCACCGAGAGGCTAGGAAAAAGGTGTAGCCTACACTTTCATTCCAATATGACAGGGCTACATATGACTGCATAATACGTACACTTGTGCTCAAAAGTTTACATACTCTGGCAGAATTTGTAAAATATTGTTTTTTTAGGCTTTACACAATCAGGATTTTTGGGGCCGATCACAGATCAGTGAGTTTAAAAAAAAACGATATCCGATCACAAGATGGAGGAATGTCTATTTAAATGGCCTGTTCTTTTACTGTATATACTTAATTGCTCAAACAATTATATTTACAATCAATCTTTGTTCTTCTATGTATGCCAGTGAGGCATAGTGACACACAGAACAAATTAATGGTCTTCTATTAGATGGCAGGAAGTAAAAACAGTAATTAATGTATCCACTTTTTATGATATTTTTGTTTGTTGGTGTGGCATGAGATTTTTCAATTGTAAAATATGTTCCTTGCCTCCACGAGGTTGGAAATCACTGCTCTTGTCAGATCGTGTATTCTAATCAGGTCAGGTCAAACCAACATTACAACGTGACAGAAATAATGGGTGCTAACTTAGTGTAATTAAATTACTTTATTTTAATTAAATGACTTCATCCACAACCAAAACTTTAGAGCATGATTCGACAGAACGGCGGCATGTTTACGTCCAACCGTTCGTGATACCGCTGGCTTGCTAGGCTACATAACATTTTATTGCCTGCTTGCGAGCCGTATCGTATTAAAAGTACATGAACATACCTCAAGCAAGTCCTTAAACGAACATCCTCTCCTGTCCTGAGCACCGGTGACAACCAACACACGTTTTTCCCCATTTTGTCCTTATAATGCAAAGTCGGCGCGCTCCACTCTTGTTGTCATCGCCACGGTGGTAACGAGTGTATCCAGTCGCATTTGAGTTGACAAGATAAAGCCCAATAATCATAAAAAATGGGATGCGGTGGTATCGGAATAAAAGATTTTATTGCAGTACTCTGACATAGTGCAATCGTGAGAGAGCAATTTTGTCTTGTAGTCTGATCCGGGCATTACGTGTTGTCTGTCTCAGACGTGTTGTCTGTTCCATACCGTTGACATTTTTTATTTATTTATTTTATAAATAACTTCGTTGGCCGTCAGATATTTACAGTACTACGTCAAAAGACACGCGACAAGGCAAAAAATAAACTAGCCTTTGGATTCAAATATAATGTGCACGTTGTCACGTCATTGATCGGATAATTATGACATTAAAGCCGATCAGCATAAAATGCTAAATATCATCCGATACCGATCAGCCGATAAAAACTGGTGTAAAGTCTAGTTGTTGTTTTTTTTTTTTAAATACAACTGATGAGTAAACAACAACCATCATTAATTTCTTTATGGTTCTGTTTTGTTTGATGATAATGCTTTTCTGAAATGCTTGACAGTTTAATTTTAATCCCATTAAAATAAAACTAAATGTGTTTCGCCTGGCCCTTCATGTTTTCTTTAAAGAATTGTACCCATCTTACAGATTCTGCCGGGGTAATCAAAAATATGAGCACAACTGTGTGTTTTCTCATTCACTAAATAAAAGTAGGGCTGTGAATTTCAAAATAAGAGCAAGTAAATAAGAAGTATTACAAGTTCAAATAAAGTGCTTAACTTCAGAATAATTATTTGAAAAAATGAACAAAATACATATATTTCATTTTGATCATATGGGTAGAAGCAAAATCATGCATTGTAAAAATGCATTATACATGGGTAGAAGGGTTTTCCAGAATTTAGAAGTCAACCTTGGGGGTGCGCATTATACACGAGAAATTACAGTAAATGCTAAAAACCATTGGTACAAAACTACAACCCACCGTTTAACTTGTTAGCTGCCTCAATGTTGGCATAAACTTATTTTATTGTTTCACTCACCCAATTTGACTTGACTTAAGTGCGCACGGTGTTGGCTCACGCTCTGAGCGGGACGGGGGCGCGTCAGACTGTCGCTCTCTCGCTCTCTCTCTCGTCCTCTTCCTTCCCTGTCGGGTCTGCGCACAGTCAGCAAATTCAGTGATTACGGCTCCTCGCAACGCAGATTTGATTGGCTGAAAGGGTAGTGGAACTCGCATGTGATTGGTCGGTACAGTTCATGACTACCGTAAAGCATGTAATATGTTACACCGCTTAAAATAGAAGCACCCCGTATGTCTTCAATCATAACCTTCCTTTTTTTGGCCATGGTGTGGGTCCGTTTCAGGCCGGTCAGATGCGGACTGCGAGTTAGTGACCTTTTTTTTTTAAATGATGTCGCCACAATCGACAAGCCAGAGGGAGCTGCTTAGCTCCTTAGCACACGAGCTAGTTAGCTTGCGGGCTAGCGAAAGTAATCAATAGTTAACTTTCCCTAAAATATCCCAGTGGTTTGCATCTACGGAGCCTAAGACGTTCCGGCAACGGCTTGCTGCGTTGTGAGTGGCACGCAGGGTTTTGCCACAACAATGAAAATTTATCGAGTCCAGAAAAAAAGTCTCATGTCCATTGTATTTGTGGAATGGAACGATAACCTGCCCAACTCTTCCTCTGATTTGCTAGCACCAAGACAGGACTCGTACTTTTAGTGGATAATGATTAGCTGAAGCACTTTTGCAACACACACATATACAGTATACATAGGTTAGTAATGCTGTCCATCTGTGGACGCAGATTCACCATGCTTTATGCGTCACTGATCATTTTTGTGCGTCTCAGATGTGGGACGCACATCAAATTAGATCCCTGTACACATATATAATATGCATGGTCATGCTGTACCTCCCCAAAAATTGTACGACCAACTGAAAAAGTAGGTCGCATCAGTGCTACCAGTGCAAAGGTTAGTGTAGAGCCCAGCCGTGACATGCTAGACCAACTTTAACGGTGGGGTGTTTTTTTATTTTTTACATCCTGAAACGTAGTGATTTTGGGGATGCGAGGATTCTGCCCGACAGCGAAGATATACAGAATGGACCGAGTAAAGGAGAAGGAAAATTACCCCCAAATTTATTTGCCACATTGTTGGTTTGTTTTAATTGTCTCCTGCCTGCCATCAAAAATATCCATCATTATCAATATAAATATTTGTGTTAATAAAACTTTCCATGTTGGACTGTTTGCAATCCTTCGCCAATACTGACTAGTTGAAAAGTATTTGACGCATTCTGCCCCAAAAAAAACATGCATGCTTCTTTTTGCGTTTGAAATAAAACTGCAGTTTGCAACATTTTTAAACAGGGAAATATTGTGGCACAAAACATTGACATGGACTATAAGAGTCTGGACCCAGTGGAATGGCATGACAAGATCAATTCGATCTGATGTGACCTACCTGTAAACAGATCATGATCCACATATTAGCCTCACGTATTAGGCAGTCTGAGAATGTATGAAGCCTAAATCCAGACACGGTTGGCCTGAGATGGATGGATTTCTCAAGTCAACGTAATGGTCGTGTGTGTCTTTGAGGCCAGTGTTCCACTTGTGATGTTGACTCAGCAACTGCCACTCCTGCTCATGTGACCAACAGAGAGCTGGGTAGCAGAGAGTAAGAAAACAAAAAAATAATTATAATAAAAAGAGAAGGCTAAGATGATGCACAAAGAAAGTAATCATACGTGCATGCATGTACAGCTGACACTGTGTCTCTCTTAAATCACCAGGATTTATAAAACCATTGTGTCCTGATTCCTCTGACCCCTTTGCCCTGATTGCACAATGGAATATCGTTATGCAAGAGCTAGTATATATGCCATCAGTTGCAGTAGTCGCTGCTTTGACTCAGCAGATATAGACTACATTGAAAATGTTTTATTACATTGTTTTTCCTATCATAAAGACAATCCAATCATGTGCAGTCGAACATCAGAGGTCAGTTTGTTCATATTGCAATTTTTCCCAACAGAAATAATGTAGTTTGAATTGATCCACCTTACAGTCAGTAAGTCTGGATCATAAATACATTACTTAACTGTGATGTGACTGTTGCGACCACGTACATCGCGATGACGATGTTCAAACAAAATATCGTGGAGCTCTACTTTGGACTCTACTGTCTTGCTTTCTTTGGCCGTGTCACCGTAGCTAACTCTCCCTAGCAAGATTGGTCTCATTGTTTATCACTCTGTTCACTGCTTGACGACCTGACACAGAAGATATGTCGATAAAAGCATATGGATAATTGTTCATTGGCTGCAGAGAGCTGCAATTAGTTATATACTCCAAAGC
This sequence comes from Phycodurus eques, assembly GCF_024500275.1. Lineage (NCBI taxonomy): Eukaryota > Metazoa > Chordata > Actinopteri > Syngnathiformes > Syngnathidae > Phycodurus > Phycodurus eques. Next base: position 11,004,854 of record NC_084531.1, read on the forward strand.
GATTACTTGGAAGGGGAAAACCTGTTGTTTGGGCTTCAAATACAGTGGAAGCTCGCGTCGCGAACGTCTGTTTACGAACAATTCGGGTTCCGTACAAAATTTTCGCAAAAAAAAAACGTACCTCTAGTTACGTATTATTTGCGAACAGTCTTGGTATGGAAGAACTGAAGGATCTATGTTGTGCTTCTCATGCTGCATGATGATCATTGACTCATAATGTTTGGATGTAAGGTGAAAACGATTTGTTTGCTCCGTGGTGTATGGCGGAAATCTGTTCGAGGCACAAGTTCCGCCTCCACATCCTCAATCATTCAACCCCAAATTTGATAGCGTTTATGATTGATGTTAAAAAAAAGTCTTGAAGTCATTTTATTTTTGTCCAAAAACACTATTTACAGTATGTATATTAATCGGATTGTAGAGTCTTTTTAATTAAAACAACAAACAGTTAATGTTGGCGTAATCACTTCTAAAATCGCTCTACATGGAGGCGTTCCTAGGCGGAAATTCCGCACATACGCAAATTCAGCCAATAAGATGTGAACAGCAACCGCCACATTATGAATGTAGACTGGAGGAGGTTGCGCTGTCATCGTGCGGACTTTTTTATAAAAAAGTAATCAAAGGGCTAAACAGTCAGAATGGCACCCAAGATAAAAAGGGAAACTGCTAAAGATAGTGTTATTAAGTATTTTTCATAGATGAGGAGAAAGATATATTCATTGTGCAACCCTCGTTGACTGTGCGTCACGCAATGCCACTAAAAAGGTAGGCACTCTATCTTTGTTGTTGTTTTTTGCTCTTGATTAGACTGATAAAAATGGAAAAGTGGTCGCTGGTGAAAGCGTGAGCTAGGCAATAAAAAAAATAATAATCTAGCAAATTGGCAAACAGAGCATTTAATCTTTTAAATGATAATGTGATGTCCTACTTTGATTTTATTTTTATTTATTTGTTTCTTTCTGAACAGAAAAAAAAGTTTCCCTGGATCGGTTTGTTGTGCCAAAATCAACCAATGAATGAGAAAAGAAACAGACAAAAGAAAACAAAAACACCTGAATCCGTATTTCCCAGTGTTATTTTTGAACAAGGCTCTTCTTCAAGGAGCTGTAGTCCTCCTCCCCTCTGCCTCCTTGGTTAAAGTTGATGAACAATAAACTTATATTTTAGTGTTTTATTTATTTAAAATAGTGTGTATTCACTTATTTCTACATTGCACTATATTTATTTTTAACCACACACTGATTAAAAAAGTAAGTATAATTTAATTTCGGTGGTGGAATGGATTAATTGCTTTCCCATTAATTTCACTGGGGAACATTACCTTGGGTTAAGTATGTTTCGAAGTGCAAACGGGTTCACGGAACCAATTAAGTTTGTAACCCAAGGTTCCACTGCATATCTTTTGTGACACCAGTCCTGGGGCCTCTCTTACACAACTTGTATATGAAAGCAGAGTTTGGCACAAGAAGTTGAAAATGGCTGTCTTTATTCTTGCCCAAGGGCTGGGTTGACACCCTCTGTTTACTGATGTGGCTTTGTGTTTGCCACTCCTCAAATACTGCAAAACCACTGGACAGATCAAACCTGGAAATTGGGTCAAATGCAAAGCAGTAGTCCAGTGAGTGTAAGCTCAATGGAAAAAGAAAGCAGAAGGGAATAGAGAAGTGTGTGGAGATGCCCATTTGAATTTGGAAGGTGGTGAGGAAATGTAGGGCATGCATATTTAAGAAAGCACTACTGTTGTGATGAGGGGAGCGTTGAAGTTGACAGAGAGCTTGTTCACTTACACAGATCTCTCGTTTGCCTGATGGGAAAGGAAGAAGACATTGTTGCCTTCAAAGAAATCCTATTTTTGACACACTGCCTTATTTCCATAAACTGTCAATTTGTGTTTGCTCATAAACCCTCTGGCATATCAAAGGGTCATTACAAATGTTTGGACACCACTGTCTTGCAGCTCTGCCGTTGATGTTAAACATGATTAAAAACTGCAATGATAAACATGATTAAAAACTGCAATGACTGCACCAAATGGGTTTTACTAACACATTTAAATTGTTGATTTGCATCTTTTTCCATACTTCAGCGAACTGTAAACCTTTTAATCTCAATTACCGGTATATCTTTTTTGTTACTATACACAAATCACCCATATTTCGGCAATGTTGTATTTTAAGTGACAATAGGCACTCAACTATAATAACCTGAATATCTTCTTACAATGCGCGACTTTGCTTCCAATCTGAAATGTATCTTAGGTATGTCCTTTTAAAATGGCAGCAGATAGCCGAGGCTATGTTTGACCTACCTACTACAAAGGAGTCATTAGGAAAGTAATCCCACTGGCAGTTGTTTCGTTATGGACACGACAGATTGTTACAAGATTGGTAAAACTCACCAAGGACAAAAGCTTATATACATATTGAACAAGACCGATACATCACTGCCATGTCTGTGGGAATGTCATGTGTTGTTGCACAACCAGTGTTGCATCAACAAATTATGTGCACATGCATATCTTATTTATTGAAATCACAGACCATATTGGTCATAGGCCATAGCTCAAACATACTGAGAAAACTATTTTTTAAAAGATGTATATATTCATTCCATAGGAAGGATCTAAAAAATTGTCATAGTCAGGAGCGTGATGTCCCTGTCAAATGATCACAGATTAGATATCAGACCCGTCGAAACCTGAAAACTAAACAACAGTATTATGTTAGACCCTGGTGGCCGACTAATTAGCATATCTGCCTCACAGTTCTGAGGACCTGGGTTCAAATCCAGCCTTGCCTGTGTGGAGTTTGCATGTGCCTGCATGGTTTTTTTCTGGGTACTCTAGTTTCCTCCCACATCCCCAAAACATGCATGGTAGGTTAATTGAACACTCTAAATTGCCCGTAGGTTTGAATGTGGGTCAATGGGTGTGAATGGTTGCTTGTTTATATGTGCCCTGCGATTGGCTGGCGACCAGTTCAGGGTGCACCCTGTCTTTTGCCCAGAGTCAGCTGGGATAAGATCCAGCACACCCTCGCTAGTGAGGATAAGTGGTATGGAAAATGGATGGATGGATGGATGGATGGATGATGTTCGACCCCAGTTACCTCAAGCATTTTGTATCAGTTATCATCAGTAGGGCTCTTGCGCTGACAAAAATAGTTTGATGATGATTGTTTGAAAATTAAACCCAGCAGAGCACTGGCAAGGAACTGACCTTTACTACCGTGTGTATTCTTTAAAATCAATAGTACAGGCATAAAACAATGCCTTAACATTTGAAGAAGATTGCACATTATGGCGCGGCACGGTGGCCGACTGGTTAGAGCGTCACCCTAACAGTTCTGAGGGTTCAATCCCCGGCCCCGCCTGTGTGGAGTTTGCATGTTCTCCCCGTGCCTGCGTGGGTTTTCTCTGGGCACTCCGGTTTCCTCCCACTTCCCAAAAACATGCATTAATTGGGGACTCTAAATTGCCCGTAGGTGTGAATGTGAGTACGAATGGTTGTTTGTTTGTATGTGCCCTGCGATTGGCTGGCAACCAGTTCAGGGTGTACCCCACCTCCTGCCCGATGATAGCTAGGATAGGCTCCAGCACGCCCGCGACCCTGGTGAGGAGAAGCGGCTCAGAAAATGGATGGATGGATGGATGCACATTATGGCTGGGTGTGTAGCTTTGTAGGTGTTGGCTTGTGGTGAGTAGTAGTCCACTCGAAGTTTGCAGTTCTGATTCCCCTGTTCTGCTGCTATGCTTTTATTTCTACAAGTGCATTGCACAACATTGAGTTGTACGTTAAATTGTCAATCAACCATAACAATACAGTTGGATTGACATCCTTTACTGTCAGAAACCAAAGACTAAAGTAGAACCTATGACTATAATCTAAACATACTCGTTTCAGACTACTATTAAGTTAGTCTTATATAAAAGATTAACTGTAATATAAAACTATAACAGCACATGGAATAACATCAAGACTTAATGCTTCTAAAAGCACAGCCATGAATCTGGGATTATAGTTGAATAGAGCTCTAATTTTCAGTAATGAATTGTAATCACCAAACTGGAATAGGATGAAGATAGTATAAAATTATATCTACTGACAAATTCCTGATATGTCTTAAAATTGCCAATCCTTGAATAGTAACCTTCGAGTTTGAGAGGATCTCCTCAAGGTAGCGCTGCCTGAAAGGGATATCGATGAACGTGTCAAAGGGGTTTAATAATTTATCTTTGATTAGATGTCGTTTCATGCTATCGGCAAAATAAACATTTATTTTAAAAGGTATTTAAATGTACCTGTCTCAACCAAACACTTGGACGCTAAAACCGAGCCAACCTCCAGCTGGCTCCAAGCCATTTTAAGCGCTTAGTGCTCCGGAATGAAACAAGCACTGCCGTCTCTCCGCATGCGCGTAGATGTGACTTTGTGGTTTCTGCATTTCAACAGCTTGGCTATCAGTTACTGATGTGGAAAAATACTTGAGTGTTTTTGCCCCTTGTCCTCCACACCCACAGACTCTCGCTGTTCTTTCCCCCGCGGTGCGATCTGAAGTTAGGCCAAGGTTCAACCAGCAATCCGCCCTACTGCTTTGTCCCATCTATACCTGAGCAGCTGTTAAGAGACTCAATTCCTCAGCCAGCTCTTTGGCATAGCATAGCGAATGTTGATCTCTTCCCTAATATCCCCATGATGCATGCTTGTTCTGTTCGCTTCCCAGGAAGCATGCCTCAAAGTGTCATGGTCTTTGCCCTGTCCAACATTGTATTAGGATGTTAACTGTTTGACTCGGTTTGGGCACTCATTTCTAACTTAATAGCCAGACAATTAAGGATGGCTTGTCCATCTGGGGTCCAAATTATGTGTGCTCAATTGGAAACAACATTTTTTGGGGTCAGTGTTTAAGTTTATGCATGTTGTAGTTATGGTAAATATCCTGTCTTCGGACAATGTCTGTAATCTCCCTAATATCACGTGCGTCTCTCTGTGTAGGTTAAATGTAGGTCAATGAGTTTTGATTGAAAATTAGCAGAGGTGGTTAGAGTAGCCAAATATTGTACTCAAGTAAGAGTACTGTTAGTACTGTAGAATAATATTACTCAAAAGTAAAAAGTAGTCCTCCAAATATTTAAGAGTAAGAAACTACTCAGTGAAAAACTACTCAAGAGTAACTGGTGAGTAACATCTGATTTAAAAAAAACTAATAATAATAATAATAGGATCCATCCATTTTCCATGCCACTTATCCTCACTAGGGTCACTGCCGTGCTGGAGCCTATCCCAGCTAACTCTGGGCGAGAGGCAGGGTACACCCTGAACTGGCTACCAACCACTCGCAGGACACACATGAACAAACAACCATTCACATTCACACCGACGAGAAATTTAGAGTCTTCAGTTAACCTACCATGTATGTTTTTGAGATGTGGGAAGAAACCGAAGTACCCGGAGAAAGCCCACACAGGCATGGGGAGAAATGCAAACTCCACACAGGGGAGGCCAGATTTGAACCAGAGTCCTCGGAACTGTGAAGCAGATGTGCTAACCAGTTTTCCACCGAAACAAAATCAGATTATGAATGTCAAATAAAATAAAAAATCATATTTGGTAGTACAAACACCTGCCACCATTTAAAATTTTAAGTGCCCAGAAACAAAGAAGACATGCATTGGGCTCATTTTGATTGGCTTGCGAAGGCTTTGTGTGCGGTCTGAGCCAAATGACACCCGTGATCACGTTGGATTGGCACAACGGCGCCCTACGCGGAAGTCAAAGATGAAGTCTAAAAATAGATTGCGCATGCAATAATGTATCAATAAAAGTAGAAAGTGGCATATCGATCATTGTAACGCAGTAGAATTATCAATTCTTCTTAATTAAGTAAAAGTAAAAATTATCATGCATTCAAACAACTCTGACATGTACAATTTATCCAAAATATTACTTGAGTAAACTTTAAAGTTAACTTTAAAAAGTTACTACCCACCTTTGAAAATTTGTAACTTTTAATTTAATGTGCTTTTGCACAAAGTCCTGTCATTGATATTACCCGGTCAAGGGAATTTTTCCGAGAAAACTTTACAGGGATATAATTTACATATGCAGTTTGATTTAATTTATTTTCTCAAGTGTTGTTAAAACAGTATAATCTACCCAATTATATCCAGTGTCTTGTTACATTATACCTACAATCCCAAATCAGTTAGTGATAGTGATTTATAAATATAAAAAGTCTCTGATAGCCTTTTTCTCAATTGCATCAGTTCTCTGTGACAATACATACAGTAAGTGAGGTCTAATCTAATCATTTTGTCACTGCTTTGTTTAGAATTAAGCCCTATCGACATTGTATCGCTAAAATCACTCATTTCTGAAAGGTGTGTTGTCCATAAATGAATGACTGTGCGTCTCCTTGCCTTCACATTTGCTTGGACAATCCATTGAGTAATACCTGAATACTGTAAAGCCTCATTCATTCAGGAGTTGTGCGATGACGGGAGACAATGGAATGTCAGTGAAATGTAGTGGCAAAAACTGATGACAAGAAAAGTGGGCGTTTACTGAGTTGACCTTATCTCAGATTTCAATGGTGTGACTGAGGCATCTCCCAGTAGAATCAGTGTGGTACCGTCCGTCCATGCAAGCGTCACTTAGATAACCAAAGATCGAATGATCATGCCAGGTGACAAAGATGAGCAGTTCACTTTGCGTTTGATTGTAGCCTCAGAAGAGCATGAAGAGATTACGTTCATTTACAGACCTGTTCTGTTGGACCTCCTCAACAAATTCCCCTGTGTGGCGTTTGTTTTGATTAGAAACTTTGCATGAAAATATAAGAGCTGCCCTAGTCAAGTGAATGTCATTCTCTTTGGAATGTACCACCTACTATCTAATCAGTATCTATTTTTTTTCCCCCCTGATGTTAGCAATTCATCAACCATGCGCTCGATGACATTCTCGTGGAAAATTTTAACGAGTGTTATAGCCTTGAGATGCTTTTATTCTATGAGACTGGAGAGTCCTTGATTATTTTGTCACGTGTTGTTTGCCCACGGGAAATATGGCGCTCTACTTAACATATTTGATGTGCGTTTTCATGACAATGTAACGCAATGTAGGTCAAATGTTTGTCTTGCTTGGTGTGATCTTTACAGTGACCAAGATTTTCCTATTAACGTATTGGCACTACTAAAATAGACAAAAGGTCCAAAAGTAATGAATACAGTATCCCACATATCACATCAACATGTCCTGAAGGTGTTAAATTGGTTTGAGATCGGTTGACTGTGAAGGACTCATCATATGATTTGTATCACTTTAATACTTATCAAACCATTTAGAGAGGCTCTGATTTGGGACACTGGCTTCCTAGAATGGACCACCCCAATGTGGGACAGAATGCTCCATCACAGGATAAAGATCACCCACAACAATATTTCAGTTCACTGAGGAATTTGTCACCGATCCAATTGATGTTTTTTAAATTAATAGTGCTCCTTCAATCTGTTTAGTTTTTTGCCATTATACCAAAACCATTATCAGATGGCCATGTACATTTTATGCCCTTTGAACTGCTTTAAAGTTTTCATCAGCATAGGGGTGCACAATTAATCAAATTTTTATCGTGATCGCGGTTTTGGTTACCACGATTAAATGAGCCTGATCGTCGGCGATTTATTTATTTACATTTATAATGCGGGTACATCTGCAAATGAAAAGTGCTTCATTTGTAGGACTGCCCGCAATGTAGATAGCCAGCCACCAGGGGCGTATGGAGGAGAAAAAAAAAAAGTATGGAATTTTGAAATCTCAAATGTGTAGGAACCCTGGCTGAAATAAAAATAATTTTCTCTTCAATCTTGCCACAGAGTGTACGGAGAGTTACCAAACAACATGAACGAGAACCTTGCAGTTGAATGCAACAAACCTGGGGGGGGGGAAAGCATATTCCTTGGAGGGGAAAAAACAAATCTTTCCAAGATTAGAAATTGCAATCCCACTTCTCAACACTCCACTATATTTTATCGGCATGCCATTTTTAAACAACTATGACTTCCATCTGTCTCACGTCATACAATCTACTGGTAGCTATAAAGCAGATAAACAGATAAATCAAATGCTTAAATAAATGTTTATGTATTTACAGTACTATACATACACAATAAAAACCCATGGCAGTCTCACCGAACCCCTCACACACGTACTGTACACACACCCTGTTCCAGTGTAGCAATGCTTCGCTTCACCCTTTCCCTTCCTCCTCCAGCTGTGATGGCACAGTACATTCATGCTGCCAGACACTGGACGCGAAGAGGGGGTTCTGGATGAAAGAAAATTACAGTATCCTCCTCTGACTGTAGAAAGTATGCTGTGATGTAGCAGAGCCATAAACTACAGTTGGCAGCCGGCCTTGCACTTCACAAGGATAATAAACGTGACCGTCCAGCACAAAACCAATCGGAAGTCGCATGGCCATATTCTGAGTTATTTACATTTTCTGAAAAGGCATTAAAAAAAAATTTTAATTGATGGATAGATTGTGTTAATCGGGTAACATTTGGTGAAGATATGTTTGTTTAAAGATCTGAAGCGGCATTTCAGCATTAGCCGAGCAACAAAAATATTTTGTTTACATCATGAGGGACTGTATAATGGCCTCTTGTCGGTTCATATGTGTAACATACATATATGTACGTATGTTTAAATTAAATCCGCGGCTCCAGAGAACCCCAAGTTTTTTTGTTGATACCAACCATGATGTGGTTTTCCTTATGCGCGTAGCAGCAGGCGAGTGTTGTTTTTTGTCGGACTTTTCTCACTGAGGTTTTGCTGTACTGTCTCAAAAAATGAATTACTTTTCTAGGCACTTATTTTTCTGGTGTTTAAATCACATTTGAAAATCGATGTTTTCACTGAGTCAATGTTTTCTGGGCTCTTGCCATGGTCGAACGACTTCCAATCAGTTTCGTGCTGGAGGGAAATTATCCTTTAAAAAGATACAGTAACACTAAGTGGATTGCTTGATTGAATACCTTGGATTGTGTTTGTAAACCCTGCGCATTGTCATTGTTTATTACCATTCTAACAATTTTTCCCTCTATTTGGCTGCAGACTACCTGGCGAAGCACGGCCGACTGAGTGAGCTGGAGGCCAGGAGGAAGTTCTGGCAGATCTTGTTGGCGGTGGAATATTGTCACAACCACAAAATTGTGCACCGGGACTTGAAGGCAGAAAATCTGCTGCTGGATGGCCACATGAACATCAAAATTGCAGGTACGATTGCATGAGTGACCAGTATACTCTCACGTGGGTGTGAAATAGAAAGGGTTTTGATCCATGGCCACGCTGTGATGTCAGCACTGACGTAGTTCAGAAATGTGTTAACTACCTGCTCTGGCCATTCACACTTTTGTGTTGGGAAGTGGTTTGGGGTTGCATGTGAGATGACTGTTCGTTGGAGGAAATTCTGAAGAAGGCCATCTTTTCAAAACTGATGTGAAAGGAGAAAAAAAATGCCTCCCCATGGACTCTGCAGCTTTAAATTTGAAGGGGGGGGGGGGAACATTTAAGATGAAGGAAAAAAAAAGAAACAATACCAGCTTTAGGAATGCAAGACTAGTGTGGAGGTTTATAGCAGTGTTTTTTTTAATACTAATATGAATTTATGGTATTTAGAGCCAGGTAGCGAGAATATCACTTCTGTTGCTGAGTTGGGGGGAAGAATGGAAGAAGTGATGATCATTAAGATAATTCAGTTGGGAAGGCATCAGATGGATTTGTTTGTTTGTGAGCTAGAATAACACTCTAAAAGTTGGAGGAAGAATGATAATTGGTAGGGCTCGGCTCACCCTAAAAAATCTCAATTCATTATTCATGTTGACTGTAATGAATGACTTCTGAATCAGAATCAAATCATTACTCCTTGTACTATTCCGAAATATAGAAATGTCATAGTCCAACTAATAAAAAAAAATCCAGTTTGATTATTTGAAAACTATCAATTGAACTGGAAAGAGAGTATGCTGGTGTGCTTTCCCTGCTCCTTTTCCTTCCACAAAGGGCTTCTTTTTAGTTTAAAATGACTTGCTTTAACCAGGATCCCTCGCCATACCGTGACCAAAGGTAGTTGGTTGGTTTTGCTTCTGTCTCTGTGCCATGAAATTCATAAATCCACACTGGCTGGGACAGTGTGGTTCCTTTTTCTCCAGCTAGCTATCGAGCCGACTAGCTCTCGTCATCTGCCACGCTGTGTTGGATCTTGCACAACTTTCTCCCATTCAATCTGCCGCGGTCGTCATCTGCCATGAACATCCATGCAGCTCTTCGGGCTCAGCTATTAGATGCCTCCTTCCGTGGAGATCATCATCTTGGTGGACGGCAATGGCTATTTGCATCCATGACCCATGATCAACAGCAAGAATGAACGACTATACAATTGGGCAGATGCACAGAAATTACACACAGTAAATAAAGACTGTGTCGTCCATAAATACAAGCAAGAAATCGTGAAATAATTTGTATTTTTTTTAAATGAATGCGGCATGACAGCAGTTGCAGCTGTTGTCAGAATAAAGTATTATGATATTGTTCATATGATTCGTTAGTATTGATTATTATGATTCGTTCTGATTTGACTCTGAAATTCTGATTGGATGAATGATTTTCCACGCCAGTTCGAATCCCACTTCGAGTCAGCACCCATTCATGAATAGCCTTAACAATCGGTAACCCACTCATCAGTTTATAAGGTAAACCTGATACTAAAACTTATAACACCATATTTCTACCTTGTTGTGTCCAATTTCTATTAAATCTGTTTAAGGGCTGGTGTTATTAATTCTATTATTTGGTCTGTAAAATTTGTGGTGCTAGAACTGCGCAGGGTTTTACTATTGTTTAAACAGAATTTAAGGAGCAAAAGTGTTCCAGAACGTTAAATTACAGCTGTGGTTGTTTATGCCCAATGTTCCAAGCAGAAAAGGTCAAATTTGAAAAAACATATTACTGTCATAGAGTACAGAGAGCACCGTCCTTTGAGTCTGCTCATCTGTTTCTCAGATGCATCCCAAGATTACAAACTGGAGATGTTAAAGAGACACTTTTGACTCGCCACCAGTGGTCCACATCACAGACTAGTTTTGGAAAAACAATGAACAGAACATTACTTGGCAAGTGATTAGGCAGAATGGGGAAGAAAACTCTGGGGAGGAGATGGGCAGCATTGTACGCCATGTACTTTCTACCCAGAATGCACTCTGACAAATGGAAGACATGATAAATCGAGTATAAATTAGTTTTTTGCTTTATTGTCATGAATGCAAAATTGGCTTTGCTGTGACAAAATGGTTCATTAAAATGAGAGCAAATTATGAAATATCACTATGAACAGTAGGGTTAGGCATCGTTTGAATTTGAGCAATTACTGTTCCGATTACGGTTCCTTAGTTTGATTTTGGTTCCAAATGATTCTCAATTGTAATTCTTTTAGGGGGCTGTGTCAAAAACGTTTGCTTGGTTTAAATAAAGGGTGTCCAAATTATGAAAATCCATTTTCTTAGCAGCCCGCAGCATAGACTAAAATGAACATTTGACTCGAGGTTCTTTATAACCAGTATCAATATCAAACCTATGAACTGAAAGGCAATGCGTGTGGCTTCAATTGACTTCATATTAATTAATTAATGTTTCAGCTAAAAGTTAAATATAGCATTCTTAAAATAGTTCTTTTAACTTTTTTAACTACTTTATTTTGTTTCACTCACCCAGTTGACTGAGAGTTGACTGAACTGACAACATTTTTAAAATAGCTATTTTAGCAATGATATATATATATATAAAACAATGCCCCTGTATTCTGTTTTAGCAATGATATATATATATATATATATATATATATATATATATATATATATGATATATATACAATGCCCCTGTATTCTGTTTTAGCAAGGATATATATATATCATATATATATGATATATATGATATATATATATATCATTGCTAAAACAGAATATATATCATTGCTAAAACAGAATACAGGGGCATTGTGTATATATATATTATATATATATATATATATATATATATATATATATATATATATATACAATGCCCCTGTATTCTGTTTCATCACGTGAAATGGTTTATGTGTGCCAGTTTTAACTTGACTTCTTGTTTTAAGCTTGTAGCCTTTTATTTTGGGAACTCAGCATTTTGGCACAAAAAGTAACTTCACACGGCCCTGGTGATTTTTAAAAAAAAAAAAAATGTTGTTTAATTTTTGATTACCTACCCACTGATGAGGCACAAGGTTAGTGTTTGTGATAATGTGAGACGTTTATGTGAATTTTGTCCCAATTCATTGTGATGTAAAGGTGATACGATTAAGTTTTAGCCCAATGTTAAGGTTTTGGTTTTTTTGTTGTTGATTTTTTTTGGTTTGTTTTTTTTGTCATCGGTGGTTACGTTGGTTTTAAGAATAAAATAAACGCTAGAAACCATCAGTGCAAAAGTGCAAGCAACCGTTTACCTTGTTAGCTGTCTCAATGTTGGCATAGAGTTATTTTATTGTTTCATTCACCCAGGTGACTGAGTTGACTTCACTGAAGCTCTGCGCGGTGTAGCCTGAGGCTCAGAGCGCGTCTAACGCTATACATCAGGAAAGACTCCTTTGCACAATATAATCTTATTCCAAGTGTTGCACTGAGGCAACTGGTCATTCATTTTAACGAAGTTAAGACACACTTTTGTTCGCCGTCGCTGCCGTTGGGCACAAGCACGTCATCGTGCCCGTTCTTTGTGCGTTTACGCCGCTTCTTGGTTACTTTTCGCCACTATTTCTTCGGGGCTGCAGGACTACGCATCGAAACTGGGAACCAAAATTTTTTATTTTGAATGGTTCCGGGATAACCAGAACGTTAGTCCCGGTTCCAATCGGTTCTCGATGCCCAACCCTAATGAACAGTCAATATTGGGCATGCGAGAATCTTTTCTATTAATTGAGACAGAATCAATAGCACCTCTGCTAGTTACAGCTGAGTAAAGGAATCGTTATTGTTGTGCTGTAGATGCATCCCCATGAAATTTGACCTAGTTTTAACACATCACCATAAACACACACCCTTACTACGTTCCTACCCTAACGTATGGTTTCAAGCTGTGGGTTATGACTGAAAGAACAAGATCACAGATCAAGTGGCCAAAATGAGTTTCCTCTACAGGCTGTCTGGGCTTTCCCTTAGAGAAGCGGGGAGAAGCTCGGTTATCCGGTAAAGGCTCAGCGAAGTGCTGCTCTTACCCCCATCAAGTGGAGACAGATGAGGTGGCTCGTGCATCTGGTTAGGATGCCTCCTGGACGATTCCCTTGTGAGGTGTTCTGGATAGGTACCACCGGCAGGAGGCCCCGCGGACGACCCAGACTATGTCTCTCCAGTGTGGCCTGGGAACGCCTCGGGATCCCCCGGGAGGGCTGGACAAAGTGGGTTGGGAGAGAGTAGTCTGGGCTTCCCTCCTTAAACTGCTGCCCCTGTGACTCGATCCTGGATAAGCTGAAGAAAACAGATTAATGGAAATACAGGATATCCTTATCTTTTATGTACCCAGGTCCTCAACAAACATCTATAATCAGCAGAATCCCAAGGTCCCATTTTTTTTTTTTTTTTTTCCATTATTTGTTGGACCACAGTACATGTAGTTTGTTGTTCATGTATCATCTATCCTTTCCACACTTTTTACTAACATTCACACATTTGAACAAACTTTCTGGCTATTCACTGATGTCTTTACTCTCTCTAAAGACCACTTCTTGGTCTACTATTTGAAGCTCGTCTAGGTAGCAGTCAATCAAAAAAGGTCATCCTTAAGTAGGCTGCAGAGAAGAGGGGGGCATCAGAAACAACAGGGGGTGAGATTAATTTTTCAATCAATTTTTCCATCAAGCTTTTTTTTACATGCAAGGTGGACAGTTTGAGGCTGGGTAGAGAGGTGGGTGAATCTCGATTGCAAAATTAAAATGGCACTCAGACCTCCACCGACGCCAAATAACCCCAATTTGGAACAATTGTACATCTTTTGTACAAATGATTCCATCTTTTGTACAATTGTACATCTTTTAAAGTACCCACCTCTTGCATGTCTGAATGTTTGACTGAAATACAAAATAAATGCATCTTGAATGGGTTATTATTATTCCTTGCACATCGCTCTACAATGTTTTGCAGATTTCAGTGAAGTGGTTTGTGTAATCTTCATAACATTACTAATAGACAAGCATGAAATGGTAACTTCCTTAACAAAGGTAAAAATCACACCAAGAAAGACCTCGCTTGTTGTTTAGTCTCAAGCATAACGCCACCATGTGCATCATATGACATGTTTATGCAACAAAAGCTCGAGTTGAGTCATCGGGGCAAATAAATGACTCAACCATCCTTCTTAGCCATATCTAGATATCTGCAGACACAATATAGCCTTAGCTATCAATAGCTAGCTACTAATTGAGGTTGTTTATAACCTCGTATTGACCAAGCAGTACAGTTTGATAAATTTCCACACAGTACAGTTTGGGTCAGACAAATGGGCGGCGGTACAGGACGGTTTGTTTCTTCAGCTCGGATGTCAACTTACTATAGCATGATGGTAACACTTACTGTATGCACTTGCCACACAAAGTTTGATTATCCTTTAGCTGTTGTAATTTCTAGTTTGTCATTGTTTAGGCTAATGTTATGCTAATGTGGTTGTGTGTGTCACACATTCTGTGCAACTTGCCCACAGCGTGCAGCAGCTTTTTGATGTCGAACGGGCTGCTCAGTATTCCGCTCCACAAAGTGGGTCACAGCTTCTGAAGCTAAATCTGCACTGGCAATAGCAAAGGAAAAAAAAAACCACAATGTTCTTACCCATGTCATATCTCACCTTCACAGCAGTATCACACAGCAAGCACCATTGGTATAAACTCTGGGTCTCATGGTGCTTCGCTTTAATGCATCTGCTGCTTTACCTGCATAGACGCATACTGAAATACACTCACGCAAATTATTGATTGACTGCAATTTGCAACTCATTTCTACTATTTGTAGTCATGATGCAGTCTCACCAATTTGTGTTATCCTTTACATCTTCAACTGTTTTCTTGTTTTTACCAATTGACAGGAAGCATAATTAATGCTATTTGTGTGCAGATTGAAAGTATTAGCTTGTGCACTAGGTTGCTATTGACGCATTGGATTCTGCCATTCATAGCTATTCAATGGCTGCAATTAGTATGGGTACTTAGGGAATGAATTATGTAAGTTTTAAGTCCCTACAAGATCTGCTCACATGTTTGTGATGACGTTGTTCCTCACTAATTGTAAATCGTTTTGATGCCGAACAGAATTGTGGAACATATTCTGCCTTTTGCCCTCACACTGCACACCGTGTGTGTGTGTGTGTGTGTGTGTGTGTGTGTGTGTGTGTGAGTGTGTGCGCGCGCATGCATGTGCTGACATCACCTCAAGCCCCATTATGTAAGCCAGACTTTTTTTAATCAGCACTATTTATTCATTTTGCTTTTTTCCTCTCTTTATATAACTGTGTCAAATGATGGAAAAAGCATGAGGGCAGAGGGTTAAGTGAGCGCCATTGTCTTCCCCTGTTTACTGTGGGCCCCATTGCAATCACGGGACGGCATTGGTACAAAGCGGACAATATACTAGTTTGTTTTCGTGACCTGTGACTTTTAGATTTTCTTTTTCCCTTATTTTTTAATCCCTTTTGGCCACTGGAAATCTAAAACAGTGCTCATCACAAGTTTAGGATGAAAATGTCCTTTGTAGGAACTGGGGGGGGGGAAAAGGAGCTATACACCTCACAGATGTTTTTTTTTCTTCATAAATGAGTTGTTTTTAATATTATTCTTTCAAAATCCCTCTGTGTATTTTAATGGCTACTGCGGCTTGAACTTTAAATCTGGAATCTCCAAATGTGTGTGTTTGGTGTATGTGTGAACTCCTCCCATGTCATACTTTTCTGTAGATAAAATCTGACTTGTTTGCTCCGCAGACAACCAGTCGGAGCAAAGCCTTTGATGAGCTCATGTGAGTCTAGGGGTGCAGGTGACCTCATATAAGGAGCCTATTTGCTCAGCATACAAATATGTGGCTTATATATATCATTATGCAAAACCTACAGACACTGTGGAGATGTTACACAGTACTTGGATACAAAGAGGGAGACCACCATTATGTTTATTAAAGTGAGTTTGTAGTTAAGTTGGTTATGTTAATCTGATATATGGAAATAGGGTTGCACGAGATACCAGTACGAGAAAGGGCCACGATACCTCATTGTAAAAAATGAAACAATACAACTTGTTTTCAGAACCGGTATGAGCAGTTCTCCGAAAAGAGGTTAAGTGTGCTTGCTTTAACTCCTGTATATAATATGTACAGTGGAACCTTGGGTTACAAACGACCTGGTTTACGTACAATTCGGTTTATGTCCAAAATTTCCGTAGAAAAATTACCTCTAGTTACATATTTTGGGTTGTGGAATGGTCTTTGTATAGACGAACGGAAAGATCTATGTTGTGCCTGTACTCGCGGTGCGTGTTGATCATTCACTCTGTGCGTAATGCATTGCTGTAAGATGAAAACTTGTCTGCTCCGCGCTGCGGCATAGCAGAAATCTGTTACGCTTGTGCCCGAAGGTTCCTCTCTATCCTTGATCATCCAATCACAAATTTAATAGCGTTTGTGATTGACGTGGTAAAAGAAGTCTGAAAATAATTGTATTTTCATCACAATATTATTTACAGGATGTATTAGGGCTGCACGATATATTGTTTGATGATCATCATCACAATGTGCACATGCGCAATAGTTACATTGCAAAGGTCCTGACGATGTACGGGGGAAAGAACTCTGCTACCCAACATGCAATGCGCGCAGCATTCCACCAATTACATTCATACTTTACTTTAAGCCCGCAAAACATTCTTGCTTCAAGTTATTTGTGTGTGTGTGTGTGTGTGTGTGTGTGTGTATAAATGTGTATATATATATATACACAGACACACACACACACGTCACACACAGATCACTTTACACAGTCCCGGGATGCACTTATCATGGAAACAATGAGTCCCTGCAATTTAGCATCACGGAATACAGATATAGTAATCCTTCACTATATCACGATTCTTGCTTCACGGTCCTGCTATATTGCAGATTTATATTACAGGTGTTACTCTTTTTTTATATACTGTTTGTACAGTATTTTTTTGTTATCCATTGCTCTTGTTCTCTCTCAGTATGTTATGTTTCGGCCCGTCATGATAGCAAATGTTGTAGGACTATATATTTTTCCAAAAACTGTCACGACAAATGATAGTATCGATGTTTTTTATGCCACTGATTTAATGATATTAGAGCATAATAATTCAAGCAGACTGAGGCTTTGTTCCAAAAAAATTGCATTT
Organism: Phycodurus eques; assembly: GCF_024500275.1. Classification (NCBI taxonomy): domain Eukaryota; kingdom Metazoa; phylum Chordata; class Actinopteri; order Syngnathiformes; family Syngnathidae; genus Phycodurus; species Phycodurus eques. The sequence continues at coordinate 11,022,322 of NC_084531.1, forward strand.
CTACAAATATAAAATTTGGAATAGGAACCCGTCAGCTGAAGACTTATACAATTAACTGGCAAATGCCAACGTCTCCATTGACAAATATAACATACGTCAAATATTTTAAAAACAATGGTGTTCATGGGAAAACACGCAAGAGGAAACCATTGTTGTCTAATAAAACATTGCTGCGCGTTTGAGGTTTGCTAAAGAGCACTTGAATTTGCACAAAAATATAATTTTCAATGTGATGTGTGTAATGTAGATTTTTTTTTTTTATCCTTCCTCATCGCACTGTAGCAACATCAATATTTTAATTGTACAACCCCAATTCCAATGAAGTTGGGACGTTGTGTTAAACAAATAAAAGCAGAATACAATGATTTGCAAATCATGTTCAACCTATATTTAATTGAATACACTACAAAGACAAGATATTTAATGTTCAAACTGATAAACTTTATTGTTTTTAGCAAATAATCATTAACTTAGAATTTTATGGCTGAAAACGTTCCAAAAAAGCTGGGACAGGGTCATGTTTACGACTGTGTTAGATCACCTTTTCTTTTAACAACATTCAATAAACGTTTGGGAACTGAGGACACTAATTCTTGAAGCTTTGTAGGTGGGATTCTTTCCCATTCTTGCTTGATGTACAGCTTCAATGGGAGACAGGTCTGGACTGCAGGCAGGCCAGTCTAGTACCCGCACTCTTTTACTACGAAGCCACGCTGTTGTAACATGGAGAATGTGGTTTGGCATTGTCTTGCTGAAATAAGCAGGGGCGTCCATGAAAAAGACCTTGCTTTGGATGGCAGCATATGCTTCTCCAAAACCTGTATGTACCTTTCAGCATTAAATGTTGCTTTCACAGATGTGTAAGTTATCCATGCCATTGGCACTAACACAGCGCCATACCATCACAGATGCTGGCTTTTGAACTTTGCATCCATCACAGTCCGGATGGTTCTTTTCCTCTTTGGCACGGAGGACGCGACGTCCACAATTTCCAAAAACAATTTGAAATGTGGACTCGTCGGACTAGAGAACGGTTTTCCACTTTATATCAGTCCATCTTAGATGAGCTCGGGCTCAGAGAAGCCGGTGGCATTCCTGGGTGTTGTTGATAACTGGCTTTTGCTTTGCATAGTAGAGTTTCAAGTTGCACTTACGGATGTAGCGCCGAACTGTATTTATTGGCATTGGTTTTCCGAAGTGTTCCTGAGCACATGTGGTGATATCTTTACAAACTCCGACTGCAACGGACAATCAAAACTGCTGAAAGGATTGTCGGTACCCTCCTACCCACCCTTGAGGACTTGCACGCTGCCAGAACTAAGACAAGAGTGTGCAGAATCCTCTCGGACCCTCCACATCCCGGTCACCAGCTCTTCCAGCTCCTTCCCTTAGGTAGGCGCTACCAATCAATGCAAACTAGAACTAGCAGACATTCCAACAGCTGCTTCCCTCTTGTAATCAACTTCTTAAAACACCTAACCTACAATTCCATTACAACATGCTGGCAATTGTTTGACTTGAGTTCGTTGTCACATTTCTGTGGGGCCAATGATATATTACTCGTGCACTCACTGTAGTTGTCTCGCCACGCTGCACTATTTCCATATCTGTTGTTGACCAATACTGGCCATTCATGCCAGATTAGCATCTGCTCCATTTGCACACTGATTGAGGAGTATCTGCAACATTTGCGCAATCAACATTGTACCAGATTATCGCATTATCACTTTATACAGCATACACTCCTTGAAGTCTCTGCGCCCTTTGCACAATGGTTATTGTACCGGACTATTGAAATATTAGTCATTCGAACTGCTCTAAGTGTTAGAGGACTCTGCATCTTTTTGCACAATTGTCAAAAATACAAAATAATAAAATGTACCGGAATTACCAGATAACTAGCAACCCTTTATTGCTCAGTGACTGTTTTTTTTTTGGTCAATGTCTTTATGTCTCAAAAGTGTTCTCTGTCAATTGACTGTCTGTTGTCGTACTAGAGCGGCTCCAACTACCGGAGACAAATTCCTTGTGTGTTTTTTGGACATACTTGGCAAATAAAGATGATTCTGATTCTGAAATTGATGTCTGTTTTTGATGCAGTGCCGCCTGAGGGATCGAAGGTCACGGGCATTCAATGTTGGTTTTCGGCCTTGCCGCTTACATGCAGTGATTTTTCCAGATTCTCTGAACCTTTTGATGAGGATATGGACTGTCAATGATGAAATCCCTAAATTCCTTACAATTGTACGTTGAGGAACATTGTCCTTAAACTGTTCGACTATTTTCTCACGCACTTGTTCACAAAGAGGTGAACCTCACCCCCTCTTTGCTTGTGAATGACTGACCAATTCAGGGAATCTCCTTTTATACCCAATCATGGCACCCACCTGTTCCCATTTAGCCTGTTCACCTGTGGGATGTTCCAAACAGGTGTTTGATGAGCATTCCTCAACTTTTTCAGTCTTTTTTGCCACCTGTCCGAGTTTTGGAACGTGTTGCAGCTATAAAATTCTAAGTTAATGATTATTTGCGAAAAACAATAAAGTTGATCAGTTTGAACATTAAATATCTTGTCTTTGTAGTGTATTCAATTAAATATAGGTTGAACATGATTTACAAATCAGTGTATTCTGTTTTTATTTATGTTTAACACAACGTCCCAACTTCATTGGAATTGGGGTTGTACATACTTCTATAAATTGCAGATGCACTGTAAGAAAGGTGAAAAAAGTGTTTTTCTCCACTTCACCCTGCGTCAATAATATGTTTGTAAAGTATAGAGAAGGAAAGGATCTGCTTATGATCCAAAACACACAAGCTCATCTGTGAAGCTTGATGGAGGTAATGTCATGACTTGGGCTTGCATGGCTGCCTCTCGAACGGGCTCACTCTTTATTAATGATGTAACTGGTAGCAGGAGAATGAATTCTGAAGTCTACAAAACAATTTTGTCTGGCAATTTTCCGAAAAATGCATCCAAACTAATCGGGAGAAGCTTCATCAGGCAACAAGACAATGACCCAAAACACACTGCCTACACAGCAAAGGACTTCATCAGGGGTAAAAAGTGGAAGGTCTTAGACTGGCCAAGTCAGTCACTGGACCTTAACCCAGTAGCGCATACATTTTACCTCCTGAAGGGGAGACTGAAGGGAGGAACCGCCAGAAACGAGCAGGAACTGAAGAAGGCTGCAGTAAAGGCCTGGAAAAGCATTTCGAATAAAGAACGCAATAGTCCGGTGAAGTCAATGGGTCGCAGATTTGATGCAGTTATGGCAAGTAAGGGTTATGCCACCAAATATTAAATGTTATTCACTTGAAGTTAATTTAATAATGTCTGTTCCAATACTTTTGCTCACTTGAAAAGTGGGTGGTTCCAAGCAAAAGCTGCTCTGTCCTGTGTTGTTTAACGCATCTAGATGTAAATACCATGAAATAAAACCTGGAATTCTGAACCTTTTTCTTTTTCATCTGAAACCTAATTGTCTTCAGTATACAACAAAAACAAAGGAATTGACCTTGCTGTTCCAATACCTTTGGAGGGGGACTGTGTATATTATTTATATATACACCACAGCTGAAATAAGTATTTAACATGTCACTATTTTTCTCATTAAATATATTTCCACAGGTGCTATTGATTGAAATTTCACTAGATGTTGGGAACAACCCAAGTAATCAATACATACGAAGACAGTAGAACACATAAGATCAGAAATTAAGTTGTGTGTCATAATGTGAAATGATCAGTGGAAAAGTATTGAACACGCCAACTGGTATTTAATACTTTTTGCAAAAGCCTTTGTTTACAATGACAGCTTCAAGTCGCCTCCTGTATGGAGAAACCAGTTCCCTGCATTGTTGTGGTGTGATTTTGGCCCATTACGCCACACAAGCAGTCTTCAAATCTTGTCGTTTCCGTGGGGTTCTTTTATGGACCTTGAGTTTCAGTTATTTCAATAAATTTGCGATTGGATTCAAGTCCTGTGACTGGTTGGGCCATTCAAGCAGATTTTTTTTTCTTTCTTTGAAACCAATGGAGAGTTTCCTTGACGGTATGTTTTGAATCATTATCCTGCTGAAATGTCCACCCTTGTTTCATTTTCATCATCCTCTTAGATGGCAGCAGATTTTGTCAATAATGTCTCTGTACATTTGCCCATTCGTCCTTCCTTCAACAGTAATAAAAAGTATAATAAATAAAAATAATACAAAGTTGACCATTTGCTGGAAAAACAGCCCCACACCATCATGTTCCGACCTCAAAACTTAACTGTGGGTATGATGTTTTTAGGGTGATATGCAGTGCCATTTCTCCTCCAAACGTGGTGTGCATCATGGCATCCAAACAGTTCAATTTTGCTCTCATCCGACCAGACTATATTCTCCCAGTATTTAACTGGCTTGCCCAAATGTTGTTCAGCAAACTTTAAACAAGCTTTGACATGCTTTCTTTCCATCAATAGTGTCTTGCGTGGTGAGCGTGCATACAGGCCATGGAGGCGGAAGATATCCAAAAATCATGCAAGACTGGAACGTTCAGAAAGTTAGATATGCGCCTGTCACCAATGCCATTATGTTTTGGAAGAATTCGTTTGTGATGGTCTTGAGACAGCTCTCTGCTCTTACCCATCATGAGATGTGTCTTGACTCGCACCTTGGCAATGAGACCTTTTTGTTGGCCATCAATTCGGACTGAACTAGCTGATATTCATTTGCACTGAAAAGGGGCTGGATTGCTGTTTGATTATTGATAGATTGCAGGTTTCCATGCCTTTTTGCATCTCATTTCACATTTTAAATTATTTTTTTATGGATTTCTGAGCTTAATTGTTCTACTTTCATTGTATGTATGGATTGGGTTGTTCCCAACATCTGGTGAAATTTTCAGGTCAATAGCACCTTTGGAAGTATATTTAGTGAGACAAATGGTGACGTGTTAAATACTTATTTCAGCTGCTGCTGTGTGTGTGTGTTAAATACTATATATATATATATATATATATATATATATATATATATATATATATAACATTTCTTTTAATATCCTCCACTCATGAAAATGGTAAGATTGTGAAAATGTTTTGCCATCTATGATTCCACTGCTTTTGTTGTTTGTTTTTGCCGTGCTATCGTTTTTGAATTGGTATTTAATTGGTGTTGAGGTACTTAATGCAGGCATTGTATCAAAGTAACATTTTTGTATTGTGACAACACCAAATGAAAGTGGTCCCACCCTTTTATTCTTCGTAGACTTTGGATTTGGGAACTTCTTCCAGCCCGGCGAGGCGCTGGCCACATGGTGTGGTAGCCCTCCGTACGCTGCTCCCGAGGTCTTCGAGGGCCAACAATATGAAGGCCCGCAACTGGACATCTGGGTAAGATGTGAGGATGAGTTGGACCACAGTCCAGCAACAAATGCACCTTTTACACGGCTTTCACAATATCTATTGTACTGTTTGAAGTGTTGATTGCCAATGTTGCTCCCCATTTTGATTTATTATTTATTTTTATTTTTTTTTGGCCATCGAACTTAATTTTGGCCTCAAGTAGTAACAAGCAGTTTTATGCGCATCGTCTGTCTTTTGGATTGTTCCAGAGTATGGGGGTGGTGCTATATGTGTTGGTCTGTGGTGCCTTGCCTTTCGACGGGCCCACTTTGCCCGTGCTCCGACAGCGAGTCCTGGAAGGAAGGTTTCGCATCCCCTACTTCATGACTGAAGGTAGGAAGCCCAATTTAGCCATGATTTGCCTGAGATGTATTCATGCTTATGATGTCAACCTGAGGGGAAAACTGTGTCTTCTCCATGTGACAGCACACTCTTGTGTGGTTGCTACCACGCAGGGGTTCATTATGTTCATGAGGTGGATCGCTTGACAGGCACACAGTGACAGACTGCACTGTAAAGTGCCTGTCTGTTTCAGTGTAAATGTGTGCTGCTGCTAACTGTTTCAATGCAGTCATGCTGTTAGCATACTTGCGAACTATTCCAGTTTTGCCATCAAGAGTATGATTTAAATAACCCATTTGGTGTTACGGCAGCATAGATAAAAAATAAGTTTTTTCCTAGGGCTGGGCAATTGATCGAGATCAGAGATCAAGATAAATTTCCGGTCAATCTCAGTGATCATCCGTGTGCGTATTTCCTCAATCTAACATGGCGGGAATATGAGTGACAGCAGCCAATCAGAGTCATCCTTTTCCTGCTCCACTTCCATTTGCAAGTTGCGGGAGTAAACAGAAACCGTGCCTCCTCGGCTGGCCTGTCCCCTAGCGAGATCGAGATGCCGACTCAGCTGTCGTCCCACGGAGCCTGCTCCGTCGGCGGCAGCTCGTCCACGTTATCGGCCGCTCCGCGAGTACCCATCGGTGTTTGTGTCTCCAAAGCGACGTGGAACAATGCTATTAACTACCCGATGTTCAAGGTATGTCAGCGCCCTCAAAAATGGGCACCACTGTATTTATTCATTTGAAGAAGTACCACCAAAGTGATTATGTGGAAAGCAAAAAAATGTGAGCGCAGTGAGGACACCGTCACTCACTGTTGCAGGTTCAGTAGCATTAGCAGTTAGCCACTGCTAGCGTTGAGGCCACAGCCCAAACAATCAATCTTTATTAATGATGTCATTATTTAGGTGGTTTGTAAAATGGCAAAACTTGTTAATCTGTATAGTTATTAAAGATTATACATATTTGAAAGCAGCAATAATGGTAACAGTGTATGTAGTATCATAACTGGAGAATAATAATGTTTACAAGGTACCTTCATTATCCCAAATGCGGCAGTTTGTTTATTTTGAATCTTGTACCTCCAAAAATACTCAGGACTTAAAACTTCAAACATATTTTTCTACATTCGTTGCACTGTTAAGTGAAATTTGTTTTAATTTTTATATATTTGCCGTATTTGCCTAGTATGCTAATATGTTAGGGTTATGGTTTTAAATATTAACAATGAGCAGTGTTTTTAATAAAAGGCTTTAATAAAATGTTGAACTACTCTCTAGCTTCTTTAGTTTCGAGTACAGATGCATTAAAGCTGGTTATTTAAAAGTGTAAAAGCAATATAAAAAAACTGATAGAGATCAGACCGTTATGAAAAAAATAGATAATTTATTTGCCAGATCGCCCAGCCCTAATGTCACATGGTAATCTATTTCAGTGATAGAACAAGACAGTACCTTATAGTTGCTTATTATTTCTATACTATACACTGTGGTTAAGGATCATGACAATTTTTAGTATTGGAAGTATTCATATTTGGAATGCAGAGTAGTTGGTCTTGTGAAGGTTATAATTGCAAAAATATTGGTCATGTTGTGCTAATGTTCAACATTAATATACTCGTTAGTAAGATTAGCTCATAAAATGTCCTTCACCTTTTTGATTCTTGCAGAATTTTTTGGGGTGAACGTCACCCTATGATTCTCGCAGAAATGTGAGAATTTTAGCCACATTTTAACGTCTAATTGCTAAAATTCATTTTTCGCCAGGCGGCTCACCCCACCCTGGACCTCCCACTGGGACATTGTCCTGAGTTTTGCTACTCGGTTTTTGTGGTTTCCAAAGGTAGCTTGTATCATACATGCTACCTTTTAGAAACCAGAAAAACTAGCTAGCTGGCTTAAGATGAAGTCTCGAGCCAGAGCTGTTTTTAAAACCTGACAAGCCCGCGAAACCCCCCAGATGTTCCCCTGTCTGTGTCTCTGCCATGTCTGTCAGAAAAGTTCCACGACTGGTGTCACTATTTTCAAACCCAAACTACGAGTTTTCCCTCGGAACATGTGCTATGCAAGCAACCAGTGCATCCAAAGAGATCATGCGGCTTTTGATTTGTCAGTGTGCTAGAAGAAGCGCAAATTGTGCTTGGAGCGTTTGACAGTTTCTGGCTACGAAGAACGTAACCCTGCTGGATCACTCAAGATCGGGGGGAGATCAAGGACCCTTTTTGAACATGTGGGCAGCATCAACATTGCCTTAACGATGAAGCTACGGAGGATCCGGGTAGAATGCTTCCAAGGGTGCATGAAAGCGTGGCAGAGAAGACTAGCAAAGTGTGTTAGATTTCAGATGGATTACTTCGAAGGGGAAAATTTGTAGTTTAGATTTGAAATATATCATTTGGGACATCAGTCCTGGAAATTTTCTGACACACCTTATTTCTTTCTGTGTATCTGGACATTCTCATGTGTCCCTGAAGCCCCTCTTTCTGTCCCGTTTCTCTGTATCTGACGTTTTGTTGCTATCCAATGAAAAGCAAATGTTCGGCAATCTTTTCTTTTGGTATGACCCAAGTAAAAATTAAGAAATGTAACTTTTTGGATGTCCTCCAGAATACTGGAGTTGATCTGAATGGACATGGTCTGGGTTATGTTCTTGGTTTGTTTGTGAGGGGACCTTGAAACAATTAACATGCACAGAGGAGGGGGACATGGAGCGCTGCAGACAGATCAGGCGACTTTCCCTGAGAAGTAAGAACAGGATGGGCTGTGCGCATTCCTTGAATCAGTTACTTGCTCTCCTGTTGCTCATCTTACCAGCCAGTTAATAGTCTGGCACAGCCTCGCACAGCCCAGTTCACGCTCACTAGAACATTTCATCACTGTGAACATGGTCTGCCACCAGTCTCTCTATTCCACAGCTGGATGTTGGCACACCGCAGAGAACGCGTGAGTCATGTTATCCAGGGAAACAGTTAACCCAACACCGGGTTTCTATTTGTGCGTGTCTGACTCTCATTGCAGACATTTGTGGCTGAAATGCATCAGAAACTGCAAACCACATTATCATGACAACTTAAATCATTGGCTGTACAAATACAAATAAGAATTTTCTTCATGAATGGATTTACAAAATGCTTTATATTTATGTGTCATCTAAAAGGATTTTCTTTTCACATTTCCTGTTATTGTCACGAACATTGTTGCATACATTTTTTCTACTTAAAGCTATTACAGTAGGATCATATGAGGAATAATTTATAGCATTTTACCTAAAGAAATAATCTTAAAAGCAATAATTGATCTGTTCAGTTTACATGCAAAGGTCATTTTGTGTGTGTGTGTGTGTGTGTGTGCGTGTGCGCGTGCGTGTGCGCGCGCGCGTCTGTTAGAGTTGGGCATAATTTGAATTTGAGCGATTCCGGTTCCTTAGTTCGATTCCAGTTCCAAACGATTTTCGATTCAGATTCTTTTAGGGGGCTGGGTCAAAAAGGTTTGCATGGCTTAAAATAAAGGGTGTCCAAATTATGAACATCCATTTTCTTAGCAGCCCACAGCATAGACTAAAATGAACATTTGACTCGAGGTTCTTTATAACCAGTATCAATATCAAACCTATGAACTAAAAGGCAATGTGTGTGGAACTTACCCAATGGACTTTATATTCATTAATTATTGTTTCAGCTAAAAGTTAATATTTGAAACAATATTCAATATAATATAATCAATATAAATTAAAATAGTTATTTTAACTGTTTTAACTATTTTATTTTATTGTTTCACTCACCCAGTTGACCGAGACTTGACTTCACTCACAGCACTGTTAAAATAGTTAATTTTAACAATGGTATATAGCTGCCCCTGTATTCTGTTTCATCACATCAAATGGTTTATATGTGCAAGTTTTAACTTGACTTCTTGTTTTAAGCTTGTAGCCTTTTATTTTGAAGGGTACGCACCGGAACTTTTGGCGCGAAAACTAACTTCACACGGCACCAGTGATTATTTTTTATTTTTAACCAAATGCTATAAAACGCTGATTCCTTTCCCTAGCCACCGATGTGGCTCAAGGTTCGTGTTTGTGATACTGTGAGACGTTTATGTGAATTTTGTCCCAATTCATTGTAAAGTAAAGTTGATAAGGTGAAGTTATAGCTCAGTGTTAAGCATTTTTTTTTTAAAACAATGTTTTTGTCATCGGCGCTTACGTTGGTTTGAAGACTAAAATAAATGCTAAACACATCAGGAAAAACACCTTTACACAATATAATCTTATTCCAAGTGTTGCACTGAGGCAACTGGTCATTCATTTTAAACAAAGTTAAGACACCCTTTTGTTCACCACCGCTGCCGTTGGGCACAAGCACCTCATTGTGTCTGTTCTTCTTCGTTGGTTTACGCCGCTTCTTAGTTGCTTTTCGCCACTACTACTTCACGGCTGGAGGACTAGGCATCAAAACTGGGAACGTTAGTACCGGTTCCAATCGGTTCTCCATTCCCAACCCTAGTAATCAAATATTTTTTCTTCATCAATGATGATTAAAATTGACAATCAGGTATTGATTACATTGTTCAGGATTAATATTGGGGACAAAACCCAATGAGCTCTATGCAACTTCTTCACTTTCAGTTTAAACAAAATAAAGAAACAAAGCCTAATAATGGTTTTAGTGTCTTAAAGCACCTGCTACACAGGTACTAATTGCCGAAATAGACATATTCAAGTGTTAACTTTAGCGGTCTGAGGATTATTTTTTTAACTTATCCTGTTGAGCTGCATGGCAATGCAGAATGGTGGTTCTGTTGGCCTTTTGTGCTGGAACAGTTTTGCTGTGCAACAGGGTAGATTGAAATACTCCCTCTGTTTAAGTTATTTATTATTTTCTTTAATTATTTATTTAAAAAAATTTGGGGGGGAAAACTTTGTGATGTAACCCTATTTGTGGTGACAATTCATTTGGGTGAATTGTATAAAGTTGCGATCCAGTGAACAAATGAGTTACCAGTTATTGATAAAAGTTTCAATGTCCTTTTTATTCGGCTTCTTGGGAGATGAATATAAGTTACTGGAGTAGTTATAGAATATATCATTTAATTCCTGAGGTGATTGAGTAAATTTGAGATATAAATCTTGTATGGTTGTAATTAGTTTTTGTTGTTGTTGTTTTCCTGATTTATTATTGGTCTCAAAATGTGTGTATCTTCGCTGTTATAGTAGGAACTCTGTACTTTTTGATTTGCTATCAAGTTTTTGTGTAGCATTATAAAGTTGGTTCCTAAGTAGGTCCATCTGATTTATTCAATATTCTTCTGTAAATTGTTTGATTTTCTTCTCCAATTCGCTTTCTAATTTTTGTTCCTCTTTTTTCTTGTAGGAAGAGTATGAAATGATTTTGCCTCTAATTACAGCTTTTTCTGCTTCCCAAAGTAAGGATGGAGATATAGTTGTGGAATCATTCAAATCAAGATATTTCCATTCTTTCTTTGCAAATGTATCGAACTCTGGATCTTTCAGTCAAGAAGTAGGTTGGAGAAGGTGTCATGTTTGATTCAAGTTTGAGGCAGAGAGAAACTGGGGCGTGATCGCCGATTTTTATTGAATGTATTTTGGAAGTAATGTTTTGAGCAGCTGAGTTATTTGTAAAAAAAAAAGTCAATTCTAGAGAAGTAGCGGTGTACTGAAGAAAATAAAGTGTATTCCCTTTTTGTATAATTTTGTACTTTTCATATGACAGCAAGTCCAAAATCATGCATATATTCATCTAATATTTGGGAAGATTTTGATTGGATTGGTTGGATTAAGTGCTCTATTAAAGTCGCCACTAATAATAATTGTTTAATTGGTCAGATGGGGAAAAAAGTGTGGGAATAAAAGCTGGATCATCATTATTCGAAGCGTATACATTAACGAATGTGTATGATTTGTTAAAATATAGTTGCCTGAACAATTATGTATCAGCCTTCTCGGTCAGTTATTTTGCGATTTAATGTAAAACGTAGTCTATGATTAATTAGAATTGAGACTCGTCTTTGTCTGCTCTTATAGCTAGCTGAAAAGGTCTGATTGAAATTTAAACTGGTTAAATGTTTATTTTATTTCGACAAATTAGACTACAACGATCTGATCGGCCTTATCAGTATCGGATGATATTTTGCATTTTATGCTGATCGGCTTCAATGTCATAATTCGCTGATCCGATCAATGACGTCCTTTACTCTGCGTCGCCATTGTGCACAGTATATTTGAATACTACCGGAGACAAATTCCCTGTGTGTTTTGGACATACTTGGCAAATAAAGATGATTCTGATTCTGATTCTGATTCTGAAATGCTAGTTTATTTTTAGCCTTGTCGCATGTCTTTTGACGTAGTACTATAACTATCTGACGGCAAAAATAAAATAAAAAAATGTCGGCGGTGCGGGACAGACAACACGTCAGAGACAGATAACACGTGATGCCCGGATCACAAATCTGCTCTTTCACAATTGCAGTATGTCAGACTACTGCAATAAAATATTGTATTCCGATACCACCACATCCCGTTCTTTACGATCATTGGGCTTTATCTTGTCAACTCAAATGCAACCGTATACACTCGTTACTGTGGCGACGACAACAAGAGTGGATCGTGCCGACTGTATTATAAGAATAAAATGGGGGAAAATGTGTGTTGGTGGTCACCGGTGCTCAGGAGAGGACGTTCGTTTAAGGGTTGCTTGAGGTATGTTCCTGTACTTTTAATACGATACAGCTCGCAAGCAGGCAACAAAACTTTATGTAGCCTAGCCGGCTAGTGTTACCACAAACGGTTGTGCATAAACATGCTGCCGTTCTGTCGAATCCTGCTCTAAATTTTCGGTGTGGGTGAAGTAATTTAATTACAGTAAGTTAGTTGTACCCCTCCTTGAGCCGTCACCTTGTCGTGGTGGAGGGGTTTGTGTGTCCCAGTGATCCTAGGAGCTAAGTTGTCTGGGGCTTTATCCCCCTGGCAGGGTCACCCATGACAAACAGGTCCTAGGTGAGGGACCAGACAAAGCACGGCTTAAAGACCCCTAATGATGACGATAAACAATGGACTTCGTTTTTCCTTGCCCGGACGCGGGTCACCGGGGCCCCCCACTGGAGCCAGGCCTGGTGGTGGGGCTCAAAGGCGAGCGCCTGGTGGCCGGGCCTGCGCCCATGGGGCCCGGCCGGGCACAGCCCGAAAGGGTAACGTGGGTCCCCCTTCCCATGGGCTCACCACCTGTGGGAGGGGCCATAGGGGTCGGGTGCAGTGTGAGCTGGGCGGTGGCCGAAGGCGGGGACCTTGGCGATCCGATCCCCGGCTACAGAAGCTGGCTCTAGGGACGTGGAATGTCACCTCTCTGGCAGGGAAGGAGCCCGAGCTGGTGTGTGAGGTCGAGAAGTTCCGACTAGATATAGTCGGACTCGCCTCCACACACAGCTTGGGCTCTGGTCCCAGTCCTCTCGAGAGGGGTTGGACTCTCTTCCACTCTGGAGTTGCCCACGGTGAGAGGCGCCGAGCAGGTGTGGGTATACTGGTGGACACCAACGGTGAGGGATGCCGTCAAGCTGAAGAAGGAGTCCTATTGGGCCTTTTTGGCCTGTGGGACTCCTGAGGCAGCTGATGGGTACCGGGTGGCCAAGCGGAATGCAGCTCTGGTGGTCGCTGAAGCAAAAACTCGGGTATGGGAGGAGTTCGGTGAGGCCATGGAGAAAGACTTCCGGACGGCTTCGAGGAAATTCTGGTCCACCATCCGACGTCTCAGGAGAGGATAGCAGTGCACCACTTCGAAGACCTCCTCAATTCCACCGACACGCCTTCCCATGAGGAAGCAGAGTGTGGGTTCTCTGAGGCGGGCTCTCCTATCTCTGGATTTGAGGTCACCGAGGTAGTTAAAAAGCTCCTCGGTGGCAGGGCCCCGGGGGTGGATGAGATTCGCCCGGAGTTCCTAAAGGCTCTGGATGTTGTGGGGCTGTCCTGGTTGACACGCCTCGGTAACATCGCGTGGACATCGGGGACAGTGCCTCTGGATTGGCAGACTGGGGTGGTGGTCCGGAGGGTGTGTTCCAACTACAGGGGGATCACACTGCTCAGCCTCCCTGGTAAGGTCTATTCAGGGGTGCTGGAGAGGAGGGTCCGTCGGGAAGTCGAATCTCAGATTCAGGAGGAGCAGTGTGGTTTTCGTCCTGGCCGTGGAACAGTGGACCAGCTCTACACCCTCGGCAGGGTCCTCGAGGGTGCATGGGAGTTCGCCCAACCAGTCTACATGTGTTTTGTGGACTTGGAGAAGGCGTTCGACCGTGTCCCTCGGGGAGTCCTGTGGAGGGTGCTTCAGGAGTATGGGGTACCGAACCCCCTGATACGGGCTGTTCGGTCCCTGTACGACCGGAGTCAGAGTTTGGTCCGCATATCCGGCAGTAAGTCGGACTCGTTCCCGGTGAGGGTTGGACTCCGCCAAGGCTGCCCTTTGTCGCCGATTCTGTTCATAACTTTTATGGACAGAATTTCTAGGCGCAGCCAAGGCGAAAAGGGGGTCCGGTTTTGTGGCCTCAGTATTGCATCTCTGCTTTTTGCTGATGATGTGGTTCTGTTGGCTTCATCAAGCCGTGAGCTCCAACTCTCACTGGAGCAGTTCGCAGCCGAGTGTGAAGCGGCTGGGATGAGAATCAGCACCTCCAAATCTGAGACCATGGTCCTCAGTCGGAAAAGTGTGGCATGCCCTCTCCAGGTCGGGGATGAGATCCTGCCCCATGTGGAGGAGTTAAAGTATCTTGGGGTCTTGTTCACGAGTGAGGGAAGAATGGAACGGGAGATCGACAGACGGATCGGTGCAGCGTCTGCAGTGATGCGGACTTTGTATCGGTCCGTTGTGGTAAAGAAGGAGCTAAGCCGAAAGGCGAAGCTCTCAATTTACCGGTCGATCTTCGTTCCTACCCTCACCTATGGTCACGAGCTGTGGGTCGTGACCGAAAGAACGAGATCCCGGATACAAGCGGCCGAAATGAGTTTCCTCCGCAGGGTGTCCGGGCTCTCCCTTAGAGATAGGGTGAGAAGCTCGGTCATCCGGGAGGATCTCAGAGTAGAGCCGTTGCTCCTCCGCATTGAATCAGAATCATCTTTATTTGCCAAGTATGTCCAAAACACACAAGGAATTTGTCTCCGGTAGTTGGAGCCGCTCTAGCACTACAGACAGTCAATTTACAGAACACTTTGGAGACATAAAGACATTGACAAAAAACAATTGTGCAAAAAGATGCAGAGTCCTCTAGCACTTAGAGCAGTTCGAATGACTAATATTGCGATAGTCCGGTGCAATGACCATTGTGCAAAGGGCGCTGAGACTTCAAGGAGTGTATGCGGTTTAAAGTGACGAGTAGTGCGATCATCTGGGACAATGTTGGTTGTGCAAATGTTACAGATACTCCTCAATCAGTGTGCAATTGGAGCAGATGCTACTCTGGCATGAGTGGCCAGTATATGCAAATAGTGCAGCATGGCGAGACAACTACAGTGAGTGCACGAGTAATACATAATTGGCCCCACAGAAATGTGACAACGAACTCAAGTCAAAAACTGCCAGCTTATTGTAATGGAATTATAGGTTAGGTGTTTAAGAAGTTGATCGGAAGAGGGAAGAAGCTGTTGGAATGTCTACTAGTTCTAGTTTGCGTTGATCGGTAGCGCCTACCTGAGGGAAGGAGCTGGAAGAGCTGGTGACCGGGGTGCAGACGGTCCGAGAGGATTTTGCACGCCCTTGTCTTAGTTCTGGCAGCGTGCAAGTCCTCAATGGTGGGTAGGGGGGTACCGACAATCCTTTCAGCAGTTTTGATTGTCCGTTGCAGTCGGAGTTTGTCCTTTTTTGTAGCAGCACCAAACCAGACTGTGATGGAAGAACACAGGACTGATTTGATGACCGCTGTGTAGAACTGTCTCAGCAGCTCCGGTGGCAGGCCGTGCTTTCTCAGAAGCCGCAGGAAGTACATCCTCTGCTGGGCCTTTTTGAGGACGGAGTTGATGTTGTTCGCCCACTTCAGGTCCTGAGAGATTGTAATTCCCAGGAACTTGAAGGTCTCGACGGTTGACACAAGGCAGCTGGACAACGTGAGGGGCAGCTGTGGCGAAGGATGCCTCCTGAAGTCCACGATCATCTCTACCGTCTTGAGCGTGTTCAGCTCCAGGTTGTGTCGGCCGCACCACAGCTCCAGCCGCTCCGCTTCCTGTCGATATGCAGACTCGTCACCGTCCTTGATGAGGCCGATGACAGTGGTGTCATCTGCAAACTTCAGGAGCTTGACAGTCGGGTTCGCTGAGGTGCAGTCGTTCGTGTAGAGAGAGAAGAGCAGCGGAGAGAGGACACAACCTTGGGGCGCCCCAGTGCTGATGCTGCGTGTGGATGAGGTGGCCTCCCCCAGGCTGACCTGCTGTGTCCTGCCCGTCAGAAAGCTGTAAATCCACTGGCAGATGGCAGGTGAGACGCTGAGCTGGAGAAGCTTGGTTGAAAGGAGTTCAGGGATGATGGTGTTGAACGCTGAGCTGAAGTCCACGAACAGGATCCTCGCGTAGGTCCCTGCACTGTCGAGGTGTTCTAGGATGAAGTGCAGTCCCATGTTGACTGCATCATCCGCAGACCTGTTCGCTTGGTAGGCAAACTGCAGGGGGTCCAGCAGGGGACCTGTGACACTCTTGAGGTGGTCCAGCACGAGACGTTCAAAGGACTTCATGACCACAGATGTCAAAGCGACAGGCCTGAAGTCATTCAGACCAGAGATTGCAGGTTTCTTGGGGACTGGAATGATGGTGGAGCGTTTGAAACAGGATGGAACTTCGCACATTTCCAAAGATCTGTTGAAGATCTGAGTGAAGACTGGAGCGAGCTGGTCCGCGCAGACTTTGAGGCAGGATGGGGATACATGGTCCGGTCCTGCCGCTTTGTTAATCTTCTGTTGTTTGAAGATGCGTCTCACATCCTGTTCATGGATGGTTAACGCAGAAGTCAGAGGTGCGGTTGTGGCCGCGGGTGCAGCCGGGTGGGTGTGTGGAGTGAAACTGTCCTTTTCAAATCTACAATAGAAGGTATTCAAGTCGTTGGCTAGTGTGCTATTGTTCTCAGCTTGGGGGATCGTCGCTTGTAATTAGTCAGCGATTGGAATGCACGCCAGACTGATTTTGAGTCGTTCGCGCTGAACTGTTTTTCCAACTTTGCTGCATAGATCCTCTTTGCAATGTTAATTTCTTTAGTAAGCTGGTTTCTAGCTCGATTATACAGGGCCCTGTCCCCGCTCTGATATGCATCTTCCTTAGCTTGGCGAAGCTGGTTAAGTTTAGCAGTGAACCACGGCTTGTGGTTGTTGAATGACCGAAATGATTTTGTTGGTACACAAACCTCTTCACAGAAACTGATATAGGATGTGACAGTGTCCGTATATTCATCCAGGCTGCCAGCTGAATTTTCAAAGACACTCCAGTCTGTGCAGTCTAAACAGCTCTGAAGTTCCATCTTGGCTTCATTGGTCCACTTTTTGACTATTTTCACTGTAGGCTTCGCTCATTTAAGTTCTTGCTTGTACGTCGGTATTAAGTGAATTAAGCAGTGATCAGACGAGCCCAGGGCTGCACGAGGTATAGCACGGTATGCGTTTTTTACCGTAGTGTAGCAGTGGTCTAAAGTATTATTTTCCCTGGTAGGACAGTCGATGTGCTGCTTGTATTTAGGGAGTTCGTGGTTGAGTTTAGCTTTGTTAAAGTCCCCGAGAATAATGAGGGGTGAGTCCGGTTGTTTGTTTTTCAATTTCATTGACTTGTTCGGCGAGCGTTAGCAATGCGGCGTTCGTGTTAGCTTGCGGTATAATATAGGCTCCAGCCAGTATAAACGATGCAAACTCACGTGGGGAGTAGAATAGTTTACAGTTCAAAAACAGCCACTCCAAATGCAGGCTGCAGTGTGTGCTGAGCACCGTGACGTCCGTACACCATTTTTCGTTGATATGGAGGCATATCCCGCGGCCCTTTGTTTTCCCCGATGATTCCATGTCGCGGTCCGCTCGATGAATGTTGAAGCCGGGAAGCATGACGGCGCCATCGGGTACAGCGTCTGAGAGGAGCCAGATGAGGTGGCTGGGGCATCTGATTCGGATGCCTCCCGGACGCCTCCCTGGTTAAGTGTTCCGGGCACGTCCAGGACACGCTGGAGAGACTACGTCCTTCGGCTGGCCTGGGAACGCCTCGGGATCCCTCCGGAAGAGCTGGATGAAGTGGCTGGGGAGAGGGAAGTCTGGGCGTCCCTGCTAAAGCTACTGCCCCCGCCACCCGACCCGGATAAGCGGTAGAAAATGGATGGATGGATGGAAGTTAGTTGTAATGTTGGTTTGACCTGATTACAATACACAAGCTGACTAGAGCATTGATTTCCAACCTTTATGGAGCCAAGGAATATATTTTACAATTTGAAAAATCTCACAGCACACCAACAAACACAAATGTCACAAAAAGTGGATACATTAATTACTGTATGTACTTCCTACCATTTAATAGAAGACCATTCATTTGTTCTGTCACTATGCCTCACTGGGATAAATAGATGAACAAAGATGAACATTATTTATTGTATATATATATTTTTTGTACCATTAAGTACACAAGTATATACAGTCCATGAGCAGGTCATTTCAATAGACACATTGCTCCATCTTGTGATCGGTTATCTTTTTTTAAAACTCTCTGATCGGCCCCAAAAATCCTGATCGTGTAAAGCCCGAGACAAATGGGTTCTTGTATAAAAAAGAGATCCGTTTTAAATTTTGTGATATAATCCATAATCTTAACTCTTTTTGCCTGTGAACAAATGCCATTTACAGTCCATGAAACAAACGTTATGAGTGACATATTAATAAGTGTACAATCATTATGAATGATTGTGGGAATATCTGTGTGTGTATCGTTTATACGTTTTGTTTGGAGAGATAGATAACAGTGATATATTTAATATTTCATGGGAACTTTCTTATTGTGTAGCTGGTAGTATGAAGTGCTGTTTAGAGATACTACGTAATAAGGTATTGAATGTATATTATGAGTTCAGCAAAGCCAAAACGTAAACGGAAGACATGGGAATATATCACGAGTGACAAACAAACACATGTAATATGAGAATAGACGTGGGGGCAGGGAGGGGGAGTTAGCATTCGGTGTGTGGGTGGGAAAGAGTGCCATAAAGAAGGGGAAAAGAAATGCTCTAAAGAAAGACTAGTAGAAAGAAAACAAGGGCAATGTTCCCTGTCAATGAGTGGAGGGTGTAATAGGACGTGCATGATTCCCTTGTTTTACCCAAACAAATTATTAAACAGTTTCTTACATTATATGCAGAATATTAGCGCAAACTTGGGGGGAGTACTTATCTGTTACAAGATCAAAGGGGTGACTTTGGAGTTGTGAAACAGTTGAGCATCTATGTTTAGTTTGTCCACAATAAATAAGGTGCGTTTTCCTTGTTGCCGGAAGTTCTTCATTAAGAGGGTACAGGACTTTGCATTGCTTGTTGATTTTGCATGGAAACTGGTCATTCATCCCGAACTGTGTACCCTTCAGCTCCCTTCCTTTCGACTTTACAAAGACTTTCTGTCGGAATGTTCGAATTTTGCGATGATTGGATGGGGTTGATTCCCTGCTTGCGGTTTTCCTAGTCTGTGGACTCGGTGGGAGGTAATGTTGGCAAGTGTCTCCTTTGGGCTTGTCAGCACTGTCGCGATTTTTTTACTTAAGATTCAGGATTATCGGGTGTACTCTCGGAAATGCTGGAAAAGATTAGGTTGTCCCGCATGCTTCTTGACTGTAAGTCCAGCATTGATATGTTTTGTTTACTTTCTTGAGAACTTCAACCTCAGTTGTCACCATGTTTGTTGCTGAATGAAGTTCGGCATTGAGCTTGAGCTCCAAGATGGTTTTGAGCTCCTTAATCTCTCAGTGCAATAAATCGAGACATGACATTCTTGTCAATGGAGGAAAGGACTTGAATATGGGCGCCGGGTGAGGTGGGTAATAGATCTTCCTGCTCGTAGATAAATTAGCCTTCCGTCTTTTCAGCAGGTTGCTGCAGTCGTCAGCAGGTTGCTGCAGTCGTCAACTTGCATGACGAAGCGTTCAAAAGATCCGATTTTATGTCTTATTTCACGTTTACTGGGGTACCATAGAGACAATATTAGATCCCAAATACTAGAAAAAGGGAAAATACAGGACCTTGAAGGGGAAGTCAATTTTATATTCTGCTTTATATATTTTTGTTGCACACCACCCAGAGGCAGACCACACACATGCAGGCATGCAAGGACAAATGTCAGAGTGACGGTGTGTGCAAGCAGTGACTGTGTCCCTGAGCTGAGTTTAGCATCGATACAACTAGTTGCAATTTCTTGCAGGACTCAAACCGTGGCCATGTCCAGTCATGTTCCAAGCTCAAGCCCAAGTGAAAAGCGTCACTAATTAAGTACCAGCTCCTTGATCTGAGGCCTCTTCGACTGCTGTTCCTCTTCACTTCATGCAATCCTACACCACTTGCAGGTTGTGAGTGTTAACTGGGATGCTTCTGTGCTTGAGTCATGGTTGTGTAATGTCCTGCCCAGAAGCAGTGTGTCAGTCAGCCCGATTCCAGCAGTGTCACCCCTGACATAGTCCACAACCTTCCCTGGGCAGTTAGACTTTTGGAGGAACATATTCAACTACGGTTGTTGCTATAAACACAGCTGTGGCAACGAGCACAACCCCTGAATATTGTACAGCGCGTGCTGCTAAAATGTAACAGTGGGACATTAACTTCTGTCTTTGTGGTTGTGCACATAATGGGGTGAACATTTTATTAAAAGTACCTGGCATGTCTGTAAACTTGATGATATAAAACATTTTAGTACGCCATGACAGTTCCTGACAGAACGATAAGTGACCTGCAGCATCTTCTTGAACTTATCTGAGTGCTTTATTCTAAATATAGAAGCTGATGAAGTGTAGTTTTGCACCACTGAAAACTACACCCACTGTGATAAACATACATTTATTGTTAAATTAATCTGTCAGTCAAATCTGAGCTACATATATTCACTTTGTAGAGGCAAAAAGACAAAAGTGTATATATTATAGTACTGTACGTACTGTGTGCATGTATTTCAGTTTGCACTTGATGGATAATTTGTCTTAGTTTATGGTAAATGGATAGCATTTAAACAAGTTTTACTTATTTGTAATCCTTTTTGGATCGGCAGTAGACGGTGTTTCAGTGTGGGATATTTATATTGTATGTTTTTATTATTTGTTTGGCTTTTTTATGCTGCGTGTTCAAAAATAAACTTTCAATGAATCAATCACTCAATCAATCAATATAAAGGATAAAACCGATTGTTTTGGACACTTGACAACAGTGTTTTGGAGAACAAAAATGCTAAATGGTCTGAAAGCATTAATTGTGAGTGTGTATTCATTTGAAGTGAGCTAACTAACATTCTATGCAGAAACAAATGGCAAGTGCTTTAGTCTTCAGAGTATTTTAATGCCATAATATTTGGAGATGATCACCACCACCCATGTGGATGCAGCAGAAGTGTTGCTTCTGTTTAGTAATGAAGTGAAGTGCAGTTACCAGTTTTATTTTGTTAGATAACTGTTATTAGTCCCACAATGGGGAAATTTCCTAGGTTCATACGTGCTGTTTTTCTTCCATTGACATGAAAGTACCCTCAACCAGTATGTAGCAGTTTTTAGTGGATGGAGAACATAAACTTGGTTGGATATTCAGTGACAGATTATGGTATCCTGTGATTGGCTAATGACCAGTGCATGGTGGACCCCGCCTTTCAGGCCTAAGTCAGTGAAGCTCTAGCTCTTCTGTAGCCTGTATGGACGAGTGCTATCGAAAATGGATGGATTACAGTCTCTTCAGGTATTACTGCACCTCTATGTGGAATAGGAACCATTAAAATGTTGGCACCTGTACAGTATGTGCGCACACAAAGAAACAAAAATCACAGTTTTTACTATATTGTTGTTGTGTAAACCTGCCCTAAAAGATAATCCTTATGCCAACAAGGCAAATGGCTTTAATTGTTTCCTATGTTTGTTTGTTTATTGAAAGACACCTTTAAAAAAAAATAAAAATCAATGCTTCAAGAGCCTAGCAGCAGTGCAAATGGCTCAGGGTGCCGTGCAGCGGCTAGGAATTCAGTTCAGGCATTGCTGGTGCAGGCAGGGGACCTTAATCCTGTTAAGAACCCAGCTGTGTGTGACGTCAATCTCATCTAACCATTAACGAGAGGTCAGCAGATCTCATATGGACTGGAGGGAAATTGAAAGAAGTGTAAACATTGCTGTTCAGCAGAGGAAGAAAATTACATTAATTCAGAAAGTACGTCAAAGTTCATTTGTTGTTGCCATTGTTTTTCTATTCCCCTCTTCCAGACTGCGAGCATCTGATCCGCAGGATGTTGGTCCTGGATCCGTCAAAGCGTTTGTCCGTGGCGCAGATCAAAGAGCACAAGTGGATGGCATTAGATATTCCGGTGCAGCGACCAGTTCTGTACCAGCAGCCTGTCTCTGCTGAGGGTGAGATGGGCGTGGGGGAGTACAGCGAGCAGGTTCTCCGTTTGATGCACAGCCTTGGCATCGACCAGCACAAGACTGTAGAGGTAATGGTGGACGGGTTTGGCATCTTTTATAACACGGGGAGGAAAACTAGCACTTTAAAAATCTGAAATTTATCAATTGCCTTCTCGTCAACGAACAAAAACTACTCTTGATATGAGGATTAATACAGAAAATCCATGTTCCCTTCCTGATTGGCAGCCAAACCATTATTTTCTCTTTGTATATGCTAAATTAGGGATTTAAAAAATTCATAAAGCACCTAATAGAAGCATAACCTGACATTAGAAATTAGTTACCAATCATTTACCCAGCTAATTCACATGACAGTTAACATAAAAGTAAAAACAAATCATGTAATAACTTTGTGCAGCTCCATGTCAAGATAGTAACACGAGAGGCCTTTGATTTCAGACACGGGGAGTAAATCACAGTCACAGTGGATCAGTACCCGCTACACAGCACTGCAAAAATAGGTTTGAATTCGGTAATGAAGGAAATTTGCTTCTGGCTTGTGTACAACTGGGAAAAGGCATAACAGAGGTTATTACTGGGCCAGTGTGAGGGTTAGCTGAAGTGTTTATTGTTGTTTTTGGAGCAGCAAACACTTTGGCGATAAGGAGAACTAATACTCCAATAGTGTTCTAACCCCTTCTGAGGTTTAGTCCCTTCCTGTATATTTTATTCACCAAACTAAACCCATTTGAAGCCAGACATACAGTGCAGTGAATAAGTCATTGCCCCCGGAAAATTCTCAAATTATTTTTTTGTATAGTTTCCTCACTTTGTTTAAGATCATCAAACAAAAGTAAATATTAGAAATGATAACCCAAGTAAACATCCATCCATCCATTTTCTGAGCCGCTTCTCCTCACTAGGGTCGCGGGCGTGCTGGAGTCCATCCCAGCCATCATCGGGCAGGAGGCGGGGTACACCCTGAACTGGTTGCCAGCCAATCGCAGTGCACATACAAACAAACAACCATTCGCACTCACATTCACACCTATGGGCAATTTAGAGTCACTAATTAATGCATGTTTTTGGGATGTAGGAGGAAACCGGAGTGCCCGGAGAAAACCCACGCAGGCACGGGGAGAACATGCAAACTCCACACAGGCGGGGCCGGGGATTGATCCCCGGTCCTCCGAACTGTGAGGCTGACACTCTAACCAGTCGTCCACCGTGAAACCCCAGTAAACATAATTTTTAAAAATTTGTTTTTATTTATTAAGAAAAAAAAAATATTCAAAGCTACCTGGCCCTGTGTGAAAAAGTATTTCCCTAATAACTGGCCACTCTCAGCAGCAACAACTGAAATCAAGCATTTTCTATAACTGGCAATGAATCTTTTAGATCTCTGTGAAGATATGTTGGCCAACTCTTCCTTGCAGAATTGTTTTAATTTAGCAACAGAGATTTTTCGAGCATGAACTGCCTTTTTGCCACAGCATTTCAATCGGATTCAAGTCCGGACTTTGACAAGGTCACTCCAAAACCTTTATTTATATTTAAGCCATTCACAAGTTGATTTGCTGGTGTATTTTGGATCGTTGCCCTGCTGCAGCTTGAGGTCACAAACTGATGGCCGAACATTCTCCTTCAGGATTATCTGGTAAATGGCAGAACCCCTGGTTCCGTCTATCACAGCATGTTGTCTGGGTCCTGAAATAGCAAAACCATCACACTACCAACACCATGTTCGACTGCTGGTATGATGTTCTTTTTCTGAAATGCTGTGTTACATTTACATCAGCTGTAATAAGACACACACCTTCCAAAATGTTAAACTTTCGTTGCGTCAGTCCATAGAATATTCATCCAAAAGTCTTGGGAATCATTGTTTTTTTTTTTTGCAAAGGACGAGCCTTTAATTATTTATTTTTTTGTCAGCAATGGCTTTCACCTTGGAACTCTGCCATGGATGCCATTTTTGCCCAGTCTCTTCCTTATTGTTGAGTCATGAACACTAACCTTAACTGGGGCAACGAAGGTCTGCAGTTCTTTTAGATGTTGTCCTGGGCTTCTTTGTGACCTCCTGTATGATTCGTTACTGTGCTCATGGGGTAATTTTAGTAGGCAGGCCACTCATGGGAAGGTTCGCCACTGTTCCATGTTTTCTCTGTTTGTGGATAATGGTTCTCACCATGGTTTGCTGGAACCCTAAAGCTTTAGAAATGGATTTGTCAGCCTTTCCAGACTGATGGATGTCAGTTACTTTATTTCTCATCTCTTATTGAATATCTCTGGATCGTGGCATTTTATTGCAGCTTTTTGAGATCTTTTGACTGACTTCATTTTGTTAGACAGGTTCTATTTAAGTGATTTCTCAATTGAACAGGTCTGGACTTAATCAGGCTTGGGTGTGGTCAGTGAAAATGAACTCGGCTTTCCAAAAAATATGCTGAGCTACAGTTATTTTATGATTTTAAAGGGGGGGCAATTACTTTTTTGGGTAGCTTAATGTATCAGAATCATCTTTATTTGCCAAGTATGTCCAAAAAACACACAAGGAATTTGTCTCCGGTAGTTGGAGTCGCTCTAGTACGACAACAGACAGTCAATTTACAGAACACTTTGGAGACAGAAAGACTTAGACAAAAAAAAAAAAAAGTCACTGAGCAGTAAAGGGTTGCTAGTTATCTGGTAATGCCGGTACATTTAAAAAAAAATTTTAATCACTTTTCTATCACTTAGAGCAATTCGAGTGACTAATATTGCAATAGTCCGACGCAAAGGGCGCCGAGACTTCAAGGAGTGTATGCGGTTTAAAGTGACGAGTAGTGCGATAGTCTGGGACTGGTTGTTGTATGTATATATATTTATTTATTTATTTTTTCCTTAATAAAAGCACCGTTTAAAAACTGCATTTTACATTTACTTGTGTTATATTTGTCTGATACTCATTGGTTTGATGATCTTAAACATTCAAGTGTGGAAACTATGCAAATAATAATTTGAGAATACTTCATTTACGGCACTGTAGTGCTCAGGTTCGTATTAGTAAAGAGACCCTTTATCAGACAAGGAACCAAGTCTGTTAACTTGAGACTAATGTTCGAAATGGACCCGCATTCGTCATTATTCGGGTGTAGAACCTTGTGATGGGGTCCCCACATTTGGATTTCCATGTATTTTAATGTGTGAGTGAGTGCTCTTAAATGCTACTATCCCATCCTTTTTGTCAAGATAAAGGGACACTGTCGTT
Organism: Phycodurus eques; assembly: GCF_024500275.1. Classification (NCBI taxonomy): domain Eukaryota; kingdom Metazoa; phylum Chordata; class Actinopteri; order Syngnathiformes; family Syngnathidae; genus Phycodurus; species Phycodurus eques. The sequence continues at coordinate 11,047,875 of NC_084531.1, forward strand.
GTCACAGTGTGTCATCTCTCGCCTCCAGTCTCTGCAGAACAAAAGCTACAACCACTTTGCCGCCATCTACTACCTGCTGGTGGAGCGGCTAAAGGCCCATCGCTGCAGCTTCCCGGTGGAACAGAGGCTGGATGCACGTCAACGACGGCCCAGCACTATTGCTGAACAGACTGTCATCAAGGTAGCCAAAGGCTTGGAAAATAATCCATAGATGACATCCTCGCCACCCTGATCAAAGCACTCTTCACACCTGCATTCAGGAGCAGACAGACCCATTCATTTATTATCTCCACCTGCTCTTCTTCCCAGCCTTGATCTTTACCACTTGGTTATGCATTCTTTTCTTGTCTCTGTCCCCTCATTGCTTTCAACCTCTTTTATTGCTTCTAAAATACTACATTCACAGTGGCTCGTTTTGTTGAATCATCATGCTTAGAGAGTCAACAGCTGTGATTTAAAGAAAGACCCACAACAACCTTCCTCTTTTTCTCTCTGCAGTCGACTAGCAGTTCGGCCCAGGTGGGCTTGCTCCCACAAGGGGTCCGTCTGCTGCGATCCCCTGCAGTTTCCCAAGCCACCTCTGATGCGTTCACCTTTGCCCAGCCTACATGCGCTCTGGAGCAGAATTTCATGCCTGAGGACGTCAACACGCCTAAAGTAGGTCCAAAGACACAGTCAGTGGATGCAGCAGCAGGCTTAGATGGCAGGGACACGCATGTCTTCTTAACTCCTGTGTGTGCGTGTATGGCTTCTAACCTCATATGACGGCCCGCTCAGATCCGGCTTTGGTTATGGAAAATGCAGTTATTACAGTCATTATCGTGCTGCCAAAGAATGTCCAGAAACATTATCCTGATGCACTCTGACAGTGATTCGCTTTGATAAGCTCACTTCACTGTGATTCAGAGGTGTGTGTGTGTGTGTGTGTGTGTGTGTGTGTGTGTCTGTCTGTGTCTGTCTGTGTCTGTCTGTGTCTGTCTGTCTGTCTGCCTGTGCCTGTGCCTGTGCCTGTGTCTGTGTCTGTGCAAGTGTTCATGTTCATGTGTGCATGCACATCATGCTCCTTTGAGGGCTCCAGTATTTGCTTACTTCGTCAACCTGCCAGAGTTCAGATGACTCGTCCTCTTATGTAAGCTCCAAGCCAGTGCTCACATCAGACAGGACAGCTGTCTGTCCTGCACATGTCTCAGACTCGCAAACTAACACGCACACTCGCACACTTTTTCCTGTTTATCTGTGCCAACCAGTGACCTTTTTCCGACTGGCCTGTCGGGAGCTGGCAGACTTATAGAATCCCACTGCCTCACACATTTTCAGAGGGAAATACACATATGTAGTTCTCATTTATACCGCCCCAAAATGTATTTTGCAGCACCCGCTCCACCCCTGGCTCCAACAAAATGTGATGTGTATGTGTGGTTAGCAGGGGAGGGAGACAGCACTGTGTGTGTGTGTGTGTGTGTGTGTGTGTGTGTGTGTGTGCGTGCGCGTGTGCGTGTGCGTGTTTGTCTGTGTGTGTGTTAGTTATCAGCGTGAATGGAGCGCGGTTATGTAAGTAGCCCTCTGATGATGTGACCGAATGTGTTGCCGAGTGAACACGCATGGACACGAAGCCACAACGCTCCTCCACCAATTTAAATAGTTTTTATATTATTTTCTATCATCCCTTAGCTGAAGTTCAGTTTGTTTTCTTTCCCTGCTTTACTTTTTTTTTTTTTTTTTTTTTTTACTCTAGTTCTCATATCTGTCTCAATTATGGTTCCCCCTTTGTCTTTCATGTACACGGGGGGGTGTGTGTGTGTGTGTGTGTGTGCGCGTCCGCGCTGAGTAACACATTTTGATCCCAAGGCATTAGTGAAAGCACATTGAGAAATTGGGCAAAGTTGCTGTCTCCATACACCATGCTTTTTTTGCAACTCTGGTGTATGATTTTGAGTGGGTGTGTCAATGAAAACTCACTTCATGGATCTGCCTTCCCCAAAAGTAGCATTAAAGGTGCACATAACCTTATATTTCTGTTTTGTAAGCATCACTCTTTGAATGATGACTCAATCAATCAATCCGATCGGAAATCGGGGCAGATCACGTAATTCTCAGCTGATTGGTATTGGCTTTTATTTTCCGAATTTATAAAAGCAACAAAATAATTCTGAGGTACAAATGGAACAGCAATAGCTTAGTATTATGTTCCTCAATATAACCTTTTGGGAGTTTTAGTACTGGTATTGTAAGTATGACAGTAACAGAGAGACACACAGTCTGTTCTCTTTTGTCATTTAGGGCTGTACAACTTAATGTGGAAACATTTTGCTTCCATGGACAGCAGTCAGGGCAAACCGAAAGATGGTACAAAACTAAGTCTTCATGGCCTGGGAGGGGAAATGGTATAGCCAAACAGAGTTGAAAGAGTGATAGGTTAGCAAATGTGACTCATTTAAACTACTTACCTTCACATAGAAATCTATCTAGTGTGAATTATTTTGTGACAAGTAAACTTGTGCCCCACTGCTTGCATTTGATGAGGCAATAAATCAATAGTGTTGTTTGTAGATAAATGGAGTCACACTCACCCACAAACTATGCATCTACTTTGACTTGTGATTATACATTTAATTAAGAAATGCTTCTGTCTTGACTCGTACACGGGTGCAAAACAAATTTGATCAAAACACTCCTACAAATAATTAACAAAGAAGATTCTACACCTTTTTCAGGTAAACGGCTGCCTTCTGGACCCCCTGCCTCCCATCACTGTGCTCCGCAAGTCCTCCACCTCGTCTCCTAGCAACATGATGGAGATGTCGATTGATGAGGGCATTGAGACCGAAGAGCCCGACACTGAGGAGGATGCGCCCCACATGCTCTTGGCCTATCAGACCGCTCGTTTTGGCCAGAGGCGACACACCCTCTCTGAGGTTACTAACCAGCCAGGAACGTCAAACCAGGGTATGATGTCAGCTGATCCTACATACACCAAAAAGTCAGATGTACCTTTTTTTCTGGAGTTTTCCATTTAAAAGCATTTTGCTTGCCCTACAGGTAAACTGTTCGCTCTGGGGCACAACCCCTCCACGAGCAGCATGGACTCTGACATGGGCTACGACATGGGGTCGATGCAAAGTGACCTCGGTCTGCTTGAGGACCCCCCATTGCTCAGTGAACTGGTGCTGGCCAACAGCACGGTCTCCCGCGTCCCCCCTACGTCATTCCTGAGCGCCCGACCAGCCAACCCGGCAATGGCCACCCTGACCTCGCAGCACAGGGACACCCACAACCGTTCACCCATCAGCTTCAGAGAAGGACGCCGTGCCTCTGACACCTCACTGACACAAGGTCAGTAACCCACTCCTTCTAAACGGTACATCTCACGCAGAGGCAAGTTCAGGTTAAATCTCTCAGCGAACGCTGACAGACATGGCAGAGAAGTATGTTAGAAAAATACAGGACATGTACGAGGGCAGCAGAACAGTGGTGCGGTGTGCTTTAGGTGTGACAGAGGAATTTAAGGTGGAGGTGGGACTTCATCAGGGATCAGCCCTGAGCCCCTTCCTGTTTGCAGTGGTGATGGATAGGCTGACAGATGAGGTTAGACTGGAATCCCCGTGGACCATGATGTTTGCAGATGACATTGTGATCTGCAGTGAAAGCAGGGAGCAGGTGGAGGAACAGTTAGAAAGGTGGAGGCGTGCACTGGAAAGTAAAGGAATGAAGATAAGCCAAAGTAAGACAGAATAAATGTGTATGAATGACAGGGCTGGTGGGCAAAGAGTGAGGCTACAGGGAGAAGAGATAGCAAAGGTGGAGGACTTTAAATACTTGGGGTCAACCGTCCAGAGCAATGGTGAGTGTGGTCAGGAAGTGAAGAAACTGGTCCAAGCATGTTGGAATTGGTGGAGGAAGGTGTGAGGTGTGTTATGTGACAGAAGAGTCTCTGCTAGATGAAGGGCATAGTTTACAAGACAGTGGTGAGGCCAGCCATGATGTACGGATTAGAGACAGTGGCACTGAAGAGACAACAGGAAGCAGAGCTGGAGGTGGCAGAAATGAAGATGTTGAGGTTCTCCCTAGCAATGACCAGGTTGGATAAAGTTAGAAATGAGCTCATCAGAGGGACAGCCAAGGTTTGATGTTTTGGAGACAAAGTTAGAGAGAGCAGACTTCGATGGTTTGGACACGTCCAGAGGAAAGAGAGTGAGTATATTGGTAGAAGGATGATGAGGATGGAGCTGCCAGGGAAGAGAATGAGAGGAAGACCAAAGAGAAGGTTGATGGATGTCGTGAGGGAAGACTTGAGGGCAGTTGGTGTTCGAGAGGAGGATACAGGAGTTCGTCTTAAATGGAAAAGGATGACGCGCTGTGGCGACCCCTAAAGGGACAAGCCGAAAGGAAAAGAAGATATGTATATATGTGTGTGTGTGTGTGTGTGTGTGTATGTATATATATATATATATATATATATATGTATGTATATGTGTATATATATGTATATATATATACACGTATGTATGTATGTATATGTGTATAAATGTATGTATATGTGTATATATATGTATGTGTGTATATATATATATATATGTATATATATATGTATGTATATGTGTATATATATATGTATATGTGTGTATATATATATATGTGTGTATATGTATATTTATATGTATATGTATATGTGTATATATGTATGTGTGTATATGTGTATATATATGTATGTGTGTATATGTATATATGTATATGTGTGTATATATATATGTGTATATGTATATGTGTATATATATATATATATATGTGTGTATATATATATGTATATATATATATATGTGTATATGTATATATATATGTGTATATGTATGTAGGTATATATATATATATATATATATATATATATATATATATATATATATATATATATACCTATATATATATACACATATACATGTATATATATATATATATATATATATATATATATATATATATATATATATATATATATATACACATATACATATATATATATATATATATATATATATACCTATATATATATACACATATACATATGTGTATGTATATGTGTATATATGTATGTATGTGTATATATGTATGTATGTGTATATATTTATGTATATATATATGTATGTGTGTATGTATATATATGTATATATGTATGATGAAGAAGTGATTGGTAAGTACGGCATCCAGGAAAGGAACTTGGAGGGACAGATGGTGGTAGACTTTGCAAAAAGGATGCAAATGGCTGGAGTGAACACTTTTTTCCAGAAGAGGCAGGAACATAGGGTGACCTACAAGAGCGGAGGTAGAAGCACGCAGGTGGATTACATCTTGTGCAGACGATGTAATCTGAAGGAGGTTACCGACTGTAAGGTAGTGGTAGGGGAGAGTGTGGCTAGACAGCATCGGATGGTGGTGTGTAAAATGACTCTGGTGCTGGGGAGGAAGATTAGGAAGACAAAGGCAGAGCAGAGAACCATGTAGTGGAAGCTGAGACACGACGAGTGTTGTGCAGCTTTTCGGGAAGAGGTGAGACAGGCTCTCGGTGGACAGGAGGAGCTTCCAGAAGACTGGACCTCTCCAGCCAAGGTGATCAGAGAGGCAGGCAGGAGAGTACTTGGTGTATCTTCTGGCAGGAAAGGAAAGAAGGAAACTTGGTGGTGGAATCTCACAGTACAGGAAATCATACAAGGAAAAATGTTAGCTAAGAAGAAGTGGGAGAGGAGAGGCGAAAGAAATACATTGAGATGTGACATAGGGCAAAGGTAGAGGTGGCAAAGGCCAAACAAGGGGCATATGACGTATGCCAGGTTGGACACTAAAGAAGGAGAAAATGATCTATACAGGTTGGCCAGACAGACAGATAGAAATGGGAAGGATGTGCAGCAGGTTAGGGTGATTAAGGATAGAGATGGAAATATGTTGACTGGTGGCAGTAGTGTGCTAGATGGATGGAAAGAATACTTCGAGAAGGGGGAGTAGAAGAGGCAAGTGTGGTGGAACAGGAAGTGGCAATGATTAGTTAGGGGGAAGTTAGAAAGGATGGATGAAAAATGGAAAAGGCAGTTGGTTCTGATGACATTCCTGTGGAGGTATGAAAGCATCTCGGAGAGGTGGCTGTGGAGTTTTTGACTGCACTGCAGTCCAGACCTGTCTCCCATTAAAAATTTGTGGTGCATTATGAAGCGTAAAATACGACAACGGAGACCCCGGACTGTTGAACAGCTGAAGCTGTACTTCAAGCAAGAATGGGAAATAATTCCACCTACAAAGCTTCAACAATTAGTGTCCTCAGTTCCCAAATGTTTATTGAATGTTGTTAATAGAAGTGGTGATGTAACACAGTTGTAAACATGACCCTGTCCCAGCTTTTTTGGAACGTGTTGCAGCCATAACATTCTAAGTTAATGAGTATTTGCTAAAAACAAGTTTATCAGTTTGAACATTAAATATCTTGTCTTTGTAGAGTATTCAATTAAATATAGGTTGAACATGATTTGCAAATCATTGTATTCGATTTTTATTTGTTCAACACAACGTCCCAACTTCATTGGAATTGGGGCACATATATATATTATATATATATATATATATATATATATATATATATATATATATTATATATTGGGCCTTCCACATTACACAGTGCCTCATTCTCACCCTCTTGTTCACACACCCTACCGCTGTCTCACCCCTCCTCCCCATCACCGCCTCCATTCAGGCCCTCTGATGACTGATTCACTTCATGAATCACCGACTGATATTAGAAGGTTTCAGCCCACGTATGTCACCATTTTCCCTTTTCTACCCTCTGTGCCTTATTTTCACCAGCACCCACCTCTTTCCCCTGACCCTGTCTTGCTTTTCCTTTCACTTTTATGTTTGTCTTGCTGCAGAACATAATTAGATATATAAAACACCTGCTGTAGATAGATAGCTACAAGACTGTGATGACATTTGATCGCAAGCAGACCTCCATTCAAGGCCAAATAGGGTACAGCTTCATAGATATCCACCTACTGCACATGCACTATCTGGGTCTGCAGCAACATTTAATTACATCAGCCAATGCCCCATCCTGCCATTTAAAAAAAAAAAAAAAAAAAAAAAAAAAAAAAAAAAAAAACAGCAATGAAAACCTTGGTGAAGGTAATTAGGTAGGAAATTCTAAATATACTCTCTTCCTTGTTTTCCATGTACTGCCTTCCTGATCTTTGCACACACATTATAAATCACATGCACTTCTGTCAAGTCGAAGGTATAATTACAGCTTGAAAACCTTTGTTTCTCCAGCTCTTCATTGACAGCCTGTAACGTGCGCTCCCAGTTGGTGTTTGTGTTATTTATTTCTCTCTCTTGGTCTTTTTTTTTTAATCCTCTTTGGGGAGAGAAAGTTGATGCTGCGGATTCTTTTGCGTCAGACTGATGACTTGGGTTAGAAATAACTCCCAGCACCACAGTGAGTCAGGTCCTATCATTCGCCGCCACTGCTCGTCACCACTGGATGGCTCTTATCAGACACACACGTTGTCATATGTGCACACACACACACTAACACACCCACAACGGCTCAGTGACGTACATGCAGGCACACCGTCAGAAGGGGCCATTATGATATCTGACTTTGAATATTTATGTTTGCACAGGTCTGGTTGCCTTTCGACAGCATCTCCAGAACCTGGCGAGGACCAAAGGCATCCTGGAGCTAAACAAAGTCCAGATGCTGGTGGAGCAGATGGGCTCCGGGGAAGGGCCCGCCATGGGCTTCCATGGACCACAGCATCACTTGCACAACCTCTTGGAGGTCAGTCGCACTGGATAATCAGGACACAAATGTACACGCATGGCAGATTCATTCCTTGGCAGTCCATCCACCATCCTCACTCCATTCTTCTCAGAAATTAAAAAAAAAAAAAACAACAACAGGCACCCAGGCTGTTGTGTAACCCCTAAAGAGCTGGCCAACTGAGGCTTGTTTTCGATGTCTCGTCCCCTTGGGGCCTGTAGCTCTGGCCTAAGTGAATGCAGCCATTGTCAAAGGCAGTCAGACTTACCCATAGCAGAGACTGGCATTCAATAAACCCAAATCACAATGCACACTAAATGAGACTCACTGCATGGGAACAAGATTCATGGGGTTTCCAGTAAATAAAAACACAAACACAGAATTAATAGCCAAAGCTGACAAGATCTGGTTGTTCCCATGCTGCCCATCTTTCATAATGCAATAACACAGCTCTTATGCTTGGGCCCCCATCATCCTTTTAATATGCTCTCATTCTATTTAACTAATGTGTAATCCCTGTGGAACATGCCATTTAGTGAAAGGCATCTGGCTGTTAGGCCAACACAAAGGCATTTTGGCAGCGCATGGTATGGATAATCCACTTAGACCACGCTATGAAGCACCCAGGCCCTGACACGGCTTTATTAACCAATACAAGCTAGGGGACACTGTTGAGTGTGTCCTTGAGCTTGTGTGTGTGTGTGTGTGGGGGGGGGGGGTCATAGACATCCTGTGTTGTAACTTCTTAATGTTTGTGTTGGAAGACTGAGGCAACTAAGCAACAGGAGGGCCCGACTTTATACCAAGGTGGGCCGAAGCCACCTCTCATGTCCCGTAGGCAGAGTTTGGAGACTCAGTACCTCACCCATCAGCTGCAGGTTCGACCCAATGCAACTTAATCTAACTAAATGTACAAGAGTGTTGGGACACACCTCTTTCTCGATTAATTAATCAATCGAGTTGGACTTATCTTCAGTGCAGACATTTTGGAAAAATCTAAGCTCCTCCAATAATGTTAGTTTTGTACCCACCTTGCATATTGACATAAGAATGCGGTTTGGGAAACAATACAAGGAAGTGAAAGGAACTCTTTTGTTGGTTGATCATTGAACAAGGGTTCATGTAACTCTCAGAGGTTTCTACAATAGCACCTTGACTTACGAGTTTAAATTGTTCCGTGACCACGCTCGTAACTCATAACTTGTTCCTCAAATCATCTGCGTGAGAACACGAGGTGCACTCAGGGACACTGCGGAAATGGGAGTGAGTACGTACTTTGGTGGTTCTTTTGTAATATAGTGCAGCCAGAGCTGCGAGGAATGCAAAATTATCAATGTCCTTTCACCATGGTTCCTGTCATACTGTGTTGCGTTTTTGTTTGGACATTGAGGACAAAAGTCCTGTTTTTTTTTTTATATAATTCCTCATTTTTAAAAAGACCCTTCAAGCATGTTTTTTAGATTGTAGCGTGAAAGCTGCAGCTGTCAACTGGTGTGGACTGATTGGGCGGCAACAATGGGAAAATTAAATGCCAGTATTTTGAGGGTAATAACCCGTCAGCAACATATTGTGGGGTGGGGGGTACTATGAACTAGTTCATTTCTGGAATGGTGAATTTAGTTAAAATTTTTGAACTATGAACTAAACTAGTTAAATTTTGAAACGGTTGACTGAACTTTGAACTAGTTCGCGTAGAAAACTATCTTTCCCAACACTGCGCTTCGTATTGTGATGGGCTCCTGATCGCCAGAGTTGTTAAGCCCCACACAATCGGGGAACAAATGTGTTTACCTTTTGCGTCAAAGGTTTCTCCTTCCTTTTCCTGACCACCTATTAATGTGGGAAGGATTATCTCTTCTTCAGAAAGCACCCATTGAAGATTTGGATACAGTGAGAATGTTTACTTGCAGCCTATGCATGCAGCCTGTTTAAATTTTAAAAAGAAAATAAATCACTGTTCAGTACAGTTTTATATTTTTTAGAAAGATTTTGAGAACCACTGTTCGATTGTAATGTTACAGTTCAAACTGCATTAGGGATAAAACCTCTGCCTCGGTTTTTATGAACACGTTGGCCTCCTATGCTGCTGTATTTTAATGTTGGTTCATGATGGTGGTACTTTGAGAAGTTACGAAATATTTTTGGGGTGCTACTTGGTATAAAATATTTGAGAAGCACTGCTCTGCCGTACTGTACAAAGAACATGCAGTAGTAGTATAACTTAAGCATATGAATGGAAAGAATTACATGGTTTGTGTATCATGATTAAATAAATAAATTGTTAATGCAGTCATGTTTTTCAGAGTATACTGTTCCTCTCTGGTGTTCATGTCTTGGACACCAGGGGGCAGTATAATACCTACAGACATACTACACGTACATTCTATGAAGACCATGGCAACTAAGCTGGAACAGTATAAATTTTTTTGCAGAGGATAAATAATTTGACTACCAGTCTTGTATGTTCTGTCAGCATGTGTTGCTACCACTTATAGTGAAATATCAGTTTTTTAAAGGTTTTGAATTACCATGACATCAATGCTAGTTTCATTAACCCATCTGTGGTGTTTTGCATTGTGTGTTTGCATGAAGCTAGCGAACTTTCGTAAGGTAATATGGTTTGGTTAAATACAGTTCACGTGCAATTTGTTTAGTTTTTAAAGTAAACTTCAAATGCGAGTGGCATTAAATAGCATGAAGTAAGCACTTGGCCTCTTTTTGAAGAATTGTTCACTTTCTGACAAACAGTTGCTTGTTAGGAAGTTCGCTGACACTCAAATTTTTGCTCGCAACTCAAGAGTTTTGTCAGTCGTAAATTGAGGTTCGACTGCATTTTCACTTCTGTAGGTTTAATAGTCAGATGTCCCAACGCTTTTGTCCTTGTATTGTAGCTCATACAACACATGATTTTCATCAACAAACTATTCACCCGTTTTGCACAATAATTTTAATGATGAGTGGAGGACTTGTCTAAAAGCAGTCTTCTCTTTCTTGTGCCCTTAAGACTAGCGTTTTGGCAAACACTCCTCCAAGCTGCCAGATGTTCTGTAAGGAGTCCCCCCGAAGTTTAGAGCAACAACTACAAGAACACCGGTAAGTCATCTTAATGCACTATACTCACAATACTCCAAAATGTTTAATTGTATCCACAGTAAATTATTGTTTTTTGTTTTGTTTTTTTACTTTTACAACAATTTTCGTCATTTTCATATTTCTAAGGACTTACCACTAATATATGCCTGTTTCTTTGATTAAATCGTATTTAATTCACTCATCCACTCAAGATGAAAATCACCTTACTCAATAGATACCTCCCATGATGAAAAAGATGGTAGTAACCAATTGCCTCAGTTTATAGACACCGTCATTGACACACAGACATTTAGTTGATTGCTGATATTTGAACTCCATTGCTAACAAGAACAGGAGCACATAGTGATGCCCGTGAACAGTGTTCACGGGAAAGAAAGTTGGCAGCGGTATTAAAGATGATTTTACTCAATTTGAGACAGCATCTCAGCATGCCATTAGACACCGACGTGTTTGCGTCACAATGTTGCGTGTGTCCATAGTTAATTTCCGGGTAGTTTTGTTCTGTGTTCTTTCTGCACAGTTCGCCTCTGTTTTTGCTATTCCTCAATAATAATTATATTTACCTTATATGTATGACAGATCAGTTTCACTTGACATACATTCTAATACAGTGGTGCCTTGACCTACGAGTTTTTGTTCTGTGACCACACTCGTAATTCAAAACACTTGTATCCCAAATCATCTTTTCCCATTAAAATGAATGAATTCGTTGATCTTGAATTCTCTCGCGGCTGCTCGATTCCCATGTTCCTCCGCGTAACTGATAGCTTGCAGTTTAAACTGTGCTTCGTAAGCGTGTCTCTTCGTAGGTGCCGTTTTCGACTGCAGTCAAGCCAGCCGCCCCTAATTTTGTTTATACTAGGCATTACGGTAATAGGTCGCCAACTCGCGGCGAAAGCCACCTTCAAAATAAAAGCTTCCTAATAATACGGACATCAGTGCTCTTCGGTTAAGGAATGCAACCAGAAAAGTTAAGTTAAGCTGAAAGGCGAAGCTCTCGATTTACCGGTCGATCTACGTTCCTACACTCACCTATGGTCACGAACTGTGGGTCGTGACCGAAAGAACAAGATCCCGGATACAAGCGGCCGAAATGAGTTTTGATCCGCAGGGTGAGAAGCTCGTTCATCCGGGAGGATCTCAGAGGAGGGTCGCTGCTCCTCCACATCGAGAGGAGCCAGATGAGGTGGCTGGGGCATCTGATTCGGATAGCTCCCGGACGCCTCCCTGGTGAGGTGTTCCGGGCACGTCCCACCGAGAGGAGACCCCGGGGACGACCCAGGACACGCTGCACAGACTATGTCTTTCGGCTGGCCTGGGAACGCCTCGGGATCGCCCCGGAAGAGCTGGATGAAGTGGCTGGGGAGAGGGAAGTTTGGGCGTCCCTGCTAAAGCTACTGCCCCCGCGACCCGACCTCGGATAAGCGGTAGAAAATGGATGGATGGATGGATGGAACATGGTTATTATTAACTGAAGATATAATGCAGCTACTAAATTTACTGTGCTGTGTCACATGCAGCCATGACTTAAACTGAGGTATTTTGAGCGACTCTGGGTCAAATGCCGTAGTTTTGTGTTTGTTTGCTGATGCAGTCATAAAGGCAAAGGAGAAAATAAATTAAGACCAGTTTTGTGTTAAGTGCTAAATCTCACAGCATGTACTGTACAGCATGAGGCTTTTACGTGATTCACTTGAAATAATTTTAAATATTCATCTGTGTGAATGAGACATCATCATGTCAACTAATGAGCAGAACCGATTGGCCTCGAACTACATTAACAGAGAGACGGCGTAATATAACATAAATCCGACCTGTTCAAGTTTGTTTGGCGACCTTTTTTTGGTGACACCGTTACCTCTTTACCTTCATTCTTAACTTCATCTGTTCGTGTCCCTCGTGAGTTGCGCTGGCAGCGCTGCTCGCTGCCCACTTCGTCTTGAACCTCTTCTTCTCTAGCACAGTGGTCCCCCACACCCAGTCCATCAGGCATTACTGGGCCGCATAGAAGCAATGACCAATTTATATAATTTCCATTGTATTGCGTTTTCGCGTGTCAAATGTTTTATTTTGAAAAGTAACATAATTTTCTCCGCTGCAACAGCTGCGCGTCGCAATTGACATGTCAAGTCTGCACAGAGCGCTGCAGCAGTTCCGTTTCCGCTCCCAGCCGAGTCGGCGCATGGCGGCGGCCAAGCTCAAAAAACGTATGATTTCATAAACTGATTCAGTTCATTACATTCACTGAAAAGATTTGTTCTTTTGAATGAAACAACACTAGACTGCACATGTAGTCATGTGATACGTTAATAAAAATAAGTCCGCAAACTCGCAAAAATGAGTAAAAAAAACAAATGTCTTCTGAGAGCTTCTTTTCAAAAGGAAAAAGGCCACCCGAGGAGCTAGAAGAAGAGCCTAAGACCTCAAACAAAAAGAGCTTCTTTTATCCGTTATGCATTATGGTGAGTTGTATTTTTCATGCATTTAACATTTGTTTTTAAGCCGGTCGTGAATTTATTTCTGCTGTGTATACAGTGGGGCAAATAAGTATTTCGTCAGCTACCAATTGTGCAAGTTCTCCCACTTAAAAAGATGAGAGGGGCCTGTAATATTAATGATAGGTATACCTCACCAATGAGAGACAAAATGAGAGAGGAAAAAATCCAGAAAATCACATTTGTCTGATTTTTAAAGAATTTATTAGCAAATTATGGTGGAAAATAAGCATTTGGTCAATAACAAAAGTTCATCTCAATCCTTTGTTATATACCCTTTGTTGGCAATGACAGAGGTCAAACATTTTCTGTAAATCTTCACAAGGTTTTCACACACTGTTGCTGGTATTTTTGGCCCATTCCTCCATGCAGATCTCCTCTTGAGCAGTGATGTTTTGTCGCTGGGCAACACAGCCTTTCAAATCCCTCCAAAGATTTTCTATGGTGTTGAGATCTGGAGACTGGCTAGGCCACTCCAGGACCTTGAAATGCTTCGTACAAAGCCACTCCTTCATTGCCTGGGGCGGTGTGTTTGGGATCATTGTCATGCTGAAAGACCCAGCCACGTTTTATCTTCAATGCCCTTGCTGATGGAAGGAGGTTTTCAGTCAAAATCTCACGATACATGGCCCCATTCATTCTTTCCTTTACACGGATCAGTCGTCCTGGTCCCTTTGCAGAAAAACAACCCCAACGCATGATGTTTCCACCCCCATGCTTCACAGTAGGTATGGTTGCAACTCAGCATTATTTCTCCTCCAAACACAATAAGTTGCGTTTTTACCAAAACGTTCTATTTTTGTTTCATCGTGACCATATAACATTCTCTTCTTGGCGGAGGTGATGCATAACGCCCCCTACTGACCGGCATGGAATGACACGCTACATTCACAGCAAGGACGAACAGATAGCGGCAAAATCTATTAGTGGCGGCCAAAATTCACTTGTGGCGATCCCCGACAAATAAATATATATGTGGGAAACCCTGATCCTTATCATTAATTGCATCTCCTTCTGGTGTGCGTGACTTGACAACTGAGGGGCAGTATAATACAGGCATGCAGTAATATCTGTTTTTCGCAGGGGATAGATTTGAAGTCTCTTTTTTTGAAGAATTGTTGACTTTCTGCCAAGCTGCTGTTGTTGTCTAGTGAGTTGAATTCACTGCCACTATGCAGTGCTCGTATCTCACTTTTTTCCTCGTAATTCAAAGCAAAAAAATTAAACGATGGCGCTTATCTCGAAAAACTTAAAAGTAGGGTCACTCATATCTCAAGGAACCACCGTATGCTTTTAATATTGTTTATTGTTTCAAACAAATGGCTTTGTCCAAAATAAAGGCCTCCCCGCCTAATCGATGCCTCCCCTGATCTGCAATGGAGTAAAACTCTCCCAGCTACTAGTTGCATATTTACGTAACTCTTTAATTTTTATCATTACAATACTTTGCTGTTTGGCTGGGATACGTCTTCTTTTTTTACTTTTGAGTTGGCAAATATTGTTTATGCCTTTAGGTGACGGCTACATTGTGATATTCGTTCCTGGAAGGGGAGCTTGTTTGATTAAGTTCTAAGTTTAGCACAGTGACAGCCAGCTGAAAGATGTAGCAAAGTAGAACCGGCGGTGCGTCTAACTCTGTGTCGTCCTGACAGACTGAACCAGAAGAGGATGTACCTGCAACAGTCACAGGGTCTGGGCCTGCCAGTCTACTTCAATCAGATGCAGATCGCTGAAGTGTCCTATCCGGTGGGTGGCGTCCCACTGGACCCCGCTGCCTCCCAGAACTCCCCCCAGGTGCCCCTGATGTCTAGCGGCGGCCCGCAGCCTCAATCACAGCAGGGGTCCTCGTCGCCATACAGCCACCCCCTCAGCCTGAGCCCCCTTCTGGAACCGGGGGAGGGCCCGCTTTACGACCCCTACATGAGTCATCACCACTACGCCCAGCACCTGCCCCCTGTCCCCCACCTTCAGCACCACCCCCTCCACCACCACCACCACCAATCGCCTCATGAAACCTCAGCTACCAGTCTCGGTTTCTGCTACCCTGTAGAGCAGCAGGCCCGGTGCCCCTCCACTGAAGCCCTGCCACCAGGACAGTACAAGTTCCACCTTGACCTGGATTCGCTCCCCCCTCCCGCCATAAGAGAGTCGGCGGGGTCGGGGGCCTCGGGCGAGCCGGCCCGGCCCGAGGGTCTGGTTCTGGCGGAGCTACAGAGCCCGCTCCTGGACAGCGAGATGATGGAGACGGTGGACTCCCAGCAAGGCTTCGTGCTGGTCAACTGAAGCCTCGCAAGGGGCCGGATTGAAGCAGTATTGAGCACGGAGAGCCTGAGCAGCGTTCAGAGCCCACAGAGAGATTTGGAGACACAAGCATAGCAATGGGGAAAACGCAGACTTTCATACAACCAACGAAAACTGAATTTCGTAGTTGGAATGAACCTCTGAGAACCTTTCGTACCAAAATTCCTCCCTGAGCTGACCTCCTTTTCCTCCCTCTCCTCCTCCTCCGCATTGGACGAGCGAGGAGCGGGCCAACACGCCGACGCGGTCGCAACTCGTGGCGAGGAGGCTCCAGTGGCCGCCCTCATGCCACTAGTGAGACGGCATGATGCTGATAAGGTGTTGAGGGCGACTGCAGCATTTCACACAGAAGTGGTCTGGAACTAGTGAACTGTTTTGGGACTGACTGCCAATCAAAAGCACAAAATGGATGACAGGATGGCAAGTCGATTGAGGATTTTGACAATATTTTTAATTTGCAGCTTAAGGTCCATGTACTAGTTGGACAACCACATTACTAGTGAGGCAACGCTGTTCACTTGTTGACATCTGTGCACTACTAGTACTACTAGTGACTTGCTGGATAACTGGTAGAATTGTTTTATTTCAGTAGTAGTACTAGTAACACACCATTGTCAAAAGGCTTGCTTGCCCTAAAGCCATATAAGCATTTATTCGCAGTGGGCTAGTTTCCCTTTATAATTCCGCATACTGGTTAGATATTAAATAAATGCAATGTTGCTGCATTTAGTCAAGATCCTTGATATCTAGCCTAAGGTCCATGAATTTACCCTATTTATCCTCACTATTAGGACAAATTCATGTTACTTGTGACGCACAACTGCACTGGTTGACATCTGCATACTACTTAGGACTCCTAGTGAAGAGCTAAATTTTGAACTTGTCAAATTGTATTATTTCACGAGTGATAGGGCGGAGTTGTCGAGTGCACAGTTTTGCCTCACCATTAACACATAGTTGTCTTACTCGTAAGGCTGCAACTAACAATCATTTTAAAATATTTTAACAATCATTTAATGTTGATTACTTGTTTTGATGAATTGATGAATTGGATTTTTTTTTTAAAAACACATTTTTAATTTCCATCCCTTTATTCAAAAACAGGACATTGTTTTAAATTGACAATGCAGAAAATACACAAACAAACAAAAAATTATGATTGTTACTAGTTTGGTCTATAGAATTTCAGAAAATGGGCAAAAATATTCGTTTGCCAAAGTAAAAGCAGATGTTTGCAAATGTCTTATTTTGATTCAACTCAAAGATAATCAGTCTGCTTCCATGGAGGACCACAAAAATCTGAGAGCATTTAGTGTTGATAGGCTGAAATTCTGAGGATTTGGACAATTTTAAGTTAACAGGGTCCCTAAACGATTAATCAATTATCAAAATCGTTCTCGATTAATGTGTTAATCGATATTTGGAGTTGTGTTACTAGTGAGGACAAAGAGCGTACTGTTACATGGACCTTAGGTTGGATATCATGGACATCAAATAAGTAGTCAAACGGGTTTATGGCAAGCTGTTTGAGCAGTTTATTCACAGCGCAGTAGTTTTCATTCATAGTTCATCGCACTAGCGGACATCGACTAAATGCTCAAAATCCTACGAATGTCGTCCTATTAGTGAAGGCTAAGAGAGTACTAGTGCATGGACCTTAAATTGAATATCAAGGATATGGACTAATTGCTCAAACAGCTTTCCATAGGTGATGGTGTTCTGCTAAAACAGCACCGGTGAGTACTTTCTTAGTGTGAAGAGAACGCAATAGCCCTCATTTATCGTGAAGCCCAGTTTCGAGTGTTTCAGGTGTCACTTTGCACACGAGCAGGTTGTACAGTGGCGGGCACAATGGTCGGATTGATCACTTGCAACACTAACAATAAGGACACACAATATTTTTGACAAGTCGATGAGCTAAATGAGACTACACACACACGTGACGCATTACTCTCGTCAGTGTTTCCTTTGTAACTACTGAACTAACACTACTGAAAGGCTTCTCCACCTTCAAAGTCCAGGAGCGCTCGATTCATGGCTCATGCTAAATGAGGGCTCCCCAAAGGAATGTTTGGTGACAACAACTTATTTTTCTACCTTTTTGTGGCAATATTGAAGCAATATTAATCCTCTGTGATGATGGTGATGATGCTGCACCTCATCTGTCCGGCCCACTCGCATATGATTGGTCATACGGCGCTGATAACATCAGCAGGAGCGCAGATGTGAGTGCGTTTTGTTTGTTTGTTTGTTTGTTTGTTTGTTTTGCACAAGTCAGAAAGAATGTCACGTGACAGACAAGGACGAGAAGCTTTCTCGTGAACGAATGTAACGGATGACGCCACACGTGACCACTTTTGGGACCGACGGCAAAGGCGGCCACGGCACGAGAGACTGTCCGTTTTGTTTTTTTTGTTTTTATATATTAGCAGCACTCAGACTGTGATGAATCTAGTTGAAGTATCTTCCCGACACGACGCTGACATTTAAATTATGCGTGTGTGTGTGGTCAAATCAAATGGAAAAGTGGTGTCTCTAATAACTACACTGACCATAGGAACAGTGACAGACTTCAAGGTCAACTCCATCATTACGACCATTCACATTTTCCCATTATCTAGCTGTCAATAGCAGTAGCAGACAGCCCTTATTTACCAAGGGCTATTGAGGCCAAGCTGAAAAGGAGAAAAACATATAGAGAAAAATATCTCAGGTGGAGGGAAGTTGCAAATTGAGTTGAATTTCTTAGGGTAAATAGAGAGATTTACTGAGATTCTTAGGGTAAATAATAGGAATAAAGTCATGATGTAACGACACAAAAAGTGTAAAGTTACAAGGAGGAGAATAAAGTGACTAGTTAGCAATTCAGAATCCTTATTTTTACTGTAACATGGCATTTAAGAATGTAATATTACTAGAAAAAAGTCAATTTTACAAGAAAAGTCAAAAGTCAAATTAAAAAGATGTAATGTACAAGGAGAGACTAAAGAGAGGAATAAATTTGTAATTTTACACAAAAGAAGTGGGTTTGTGGTAATGAAATTGTCAAATGGGAATAGTTGTCACTTTAGACCCAAAACTTTTTAGAGAAGAAAGTTGCAATATAACAAATAGGACAACAATATAACAGTATAACAAACAACAAACTTACAGGAATAAAATTGTTCACACTCGAATAACGTCATAATGTCACAAGAAAGCGACAGAAGTGATAAGTTTGTGATAAAAAGCCATTATTTTGCGAGTAAATTGTCATTTTAAAACTGGAAATACTACTGGAAAAAAGTAATTTATGGTTGTAATTCAAAATAGCGGCACGGTGGCCGACTGGTTAGAGCGTCAGCCTCACAGTTCTGAGGAGCCGGGTTCAATCCCCGGCCCCGCCTGTGTGGAGTTTGCATGTTCTCCCCGTGCCTGCGTGGGTTTTCTCCGGGCACTCCGGTTTCCTCCCACATCGCAAAAACATGCATTTATTGGAGACTCTAAATTGCCCGTAGGTGTGAATGTGAGTGCGCATGGTTGGTTGTTTGTATGTGCCCTGCAATTGGCTGGCAACCAGTTCAGGGTGTACCCCGCCTCCTGCCCGATGACAGCTGGGATAGGCTCCAGCACGCCCGCGACCCTAGTGAGGAGAAGCGGCTCAGAAAATGGATGGATGGATAATTCAAATTAGCCCTTCGCAAATTGTATGCAATGTACAAGGAAGAGAATAAAGCCATAATCTGCTAATTCAAAAGTTTTATATGAGAATAAAGTTTAGTCGTAAGCAGAGCTTAGTCGTAAGCATGTGATTAAAAAGTCGTAGTTTTGCCAGAATGAAGTGGTCATTAAACGGGAATACTCCTAATTTTTCTGGGCTAAAGTTGTCCTTTAACTAGAATAAAGTTATAATTTTACAAAATAAAATGTGTGACTATGAGAATAGTTGTGATCTTTAGAGAAGTCGTAATGTTACAAGAAAACAGAATTTTTTTTAAAAAAGTTGCAATTAGTACACGTTATTGTAGTGTGTAGCACATTACCACTGTTCTAGTTAGCTTATGACAATTGTAAAGTTACAATTTTACCTTTCACTCTTTACAATTTCAACTTTGTCATCACATTCCCAATTTTTTGCTTTAAAAAAATGCTACTTTATTTTCCTTGTAAGATTACAGTTTAGACATTTACCTGTTAAAATTACAACTTTGTCGTCACATTAAGACTACCTTTGTATAATTGGGACAAATTCTCTGAAAAAAATGACTCTTGTGACTTTACAATTTTTAGATTCACTGGTTAGAGTTACGACTTCGTCAACATGTTGCCACTATTCTTGTTAAATTATAACTCTTGTAACATCACAATTTGGGCAGTCACTTGTTAATATTTCAACTTTATCATCACCATTTGTATAAAATTTGGTCATAAAAAAGTTTTTCGTCACATTAAGACTTTAAAATTGGGAAATTTCTCTGTGAATTGTGACTATAGTAATGTTACAATTTTGACATTACCACCGTTCTTGTAAAATTACAACTTTTTTTCTTGGGAAATTTACAATTATTGAAATGTTACAATTTTGACATTCACTCGTTAAAATTACAGCTTTGTCCAGCTATATTACGACTAATCTCATGAAATTCTTTTTATCAGATAATTGCAACTATTTTCCTTGTAACATTACCATTTTGACATGCACTCATTAAAATCACAACTTTCCACTATTCTTGTAAAATTCCGAATTTTGTAACACTACAATTTTACTGGTCACAATTTCAGTGTCATTGTCATCACATGCTGACATTTTTCTTCTCAAAATTAATACGACTGCTTCCTTGTAAGATTACAATTTTGACATTCACTCAATGAATTACAGCGTCATTGTAATAATGACTTTTTCTTACATTGACTTTATTGTCTTACATTGACTTTATTGTTGTAAAATTACATCTTTCTGAATTTCTTTTCCGTTTTAGATTGGCCTTAATATTAATTGGTACCTAGTCGCAAGAAATAGTGTATGTGATTTGTCTGTTTAAAAAACAAACAAAAAAAAAAACAGTCTCCGCATCAAACTGAGACCCTGTATATTTTTTGTTTTTCATCAATTGACTATGAAACTATAACAAGTGTATTTTCTCATAATCCTGAGTGAAACTCTCATTTTCTTACCTCACATTGCCATCGTGTGACGGTCAAAATTGGACATGCCAGCAATAATAGCAACGCACTCCGCGGTCCACAAGGCATTGCGGCCATAAGAGAGACAAAATGTTTTGTGAAGGACTCAAATGTTGTTTTCATATTATTTTCTGCTGGCTCCGGTGTACTGGACAGAGCTGTAGTAAGAGCAGAGGAGGACATGAACTCACATTTGTTATAAAAAGTCTACAAATTAGTGTTAATTAGAGCAAGCTTGTAGGGGTTTGAATTCTGTGTGCCTTTTACTTTTCACATTTCAATGATGGTGATTTATCATGGTTAGTCTTCGTTTTGTCACCCAAACCGCCTCCACCCCACCCAGCACCAAGTGAGTAGAAGCAGATTTTACAAAGGTACAAAAACCAAAGTCCCTCAAAATATGAGCCTCCATCCTCGTGACTTATCAATGTTGTTTTTTTTTTCTTTTACTTGTCGGCTCAGTGTCAAAAGTATTCTAGCAATATATTTGTGTATAGGTGAAGACTGAAGTCATAAGGAGAGTAGTAGTGGATATAGTACATTCATTTCACACACAGTCACACTCAACTCCCTGCTGATGAAACACAACAATATGAAATAGACTTTTCTATATTTCCCCTCATGGTTGTCGACCACACATAAGCTAACTTGCTGTTGAGATTAAAAAAAAAGGTTACTGAACAGCTTATTGCTGCCTTGTCTGCTTTGTCTACAACTACACTCCCATAAAATCACAGAGACGCCGTGTTTGGTCATCACAGAATTTTCTTTACAACTGATGAAATTTCAAATGATCACAATCAGAATCAGAATCATCTTTATTTGCCAAGTATGTCCAAAACACACAAGGAATTTGTCTCCGGTAGTTGGAGCCGCTCTAGTACAACAAACAGTCAATTTACAGAACACTTTGGGGACATAAAGACATTGACAAAAAACAATTGTGCAAAAAGATGCAGAGTCCTCTAGCACTTAGAGCAGTTCGAACGACTAATATTGCAATAGTCCGGTGCAATGACCATTGTGCAAAGGGCGCTGAGACTTCAAGGAGTGTATGCGGTTTAAAGTGACGAGTAGTGCGATCATCTGGGACAATGTTGGTTGTGCAAATGTTACAGATACTCCTCAATCAGTGTGCAAATGGAGCAGATGCTACTCTGGCATGAGTGGCCAGTATATGCAAATAGTGCCGCATGGCGAGACAACTACAGTGAGTGCACGAGTAATACATAATTGGCCCCACAGAAATGTGACAACGAACTCAAGTCAAAAAATTGCCAGCTTGTTGCAATGGAATTATAGGTTAGGTGTTTAAGAAGTTGATCGCAAGAGGGAAGAAGCTGTTGGAATGTCTACTAGTTCTAGTTTGCGTTGATCGGTAGCGCCTACCTGAGGGAAGGAGCTGGAAGAGCTGGTGACCGGGTGCGGAGGGTCCGAGAGGATTTTGCACGCCCTTGTCTTAGTTCTGGCAGCGTGCAAGTCCTCAATGGTGGGTAGGGGGGTACCGACAATCCTTTCAGCAGTTTTGATTGTCCGTTGCAGTCGGAGTTTGTCCTTTTTTGTAGCAGCACCAAACCAGACTGTGATGGAAGAACACAGGACTGATTCGATGACCGCTGTGTAGAACTCTCTCAGCAGCTCCGGTGGCAGGTCGTGCTTTCTCAGAAGCCGCAGGAAGTACATCCTCTGCTGGGCCTTTTTGAGGACGGAGTTGATGTTGTTCGCCCACTTCAGGTCCTGAGAGATTGTAATTCCCAGGAACTTGAAGGTCTCGACGGTTGACACAAGGCAGCTGGACAACGTGAGGGGCAGCTGTGGCGAAGGATGCCTCCTGAAGTCCACGATCATCTCTACCGTCTTGAGGGTGTTCAGCTCCAGGTTGTGTCGGCCGCACCACAGCTCCAGCCGCTCCGCTTCCTGTCGATATGCAGACTCGTCACCGTCCTTGATGAGGCCGATGACAGTGGTGTCATCTGCAAACTTCATGAGCTTGACAGTCGGGTTCGCTGAGGTGCAGTCGTTCGTGTAGAGAGAGAAGAGCAGCGGAGAGAGGACACAACCTTGGGGCGCCCCAGTGCTGATGCTGCGTGTGGATGAGGTGGCCTCCCCCAGCCTGACCTGCTGTGTCCTGCCCGTCAGAAAGCTGTAAATCCACTGGCAGATGGCAGGTGAGACGCTGAGCTGGAGAAGCTTGGTTGAAAGGAGTTCAGGGATGATGGTGTTGAACGCTGAGCTGAAATCCACGAACAGGATCCTCGCGTAGGTCCCTGCACTGTCGAGGTGTTCTAGGATGAAGTGCAGTCCCATGTTGACTGCATCATCCGCAGACCTGTTCGCTTGGTAGGCATACTGCAGGGGGTCCAGCAGGGGACCTGTGACACTCTTGAGGTGGTCCAGCACGAGATGTTCAAAGGACTTCATGACCACAGATGTCAAAGCGACAGGCCTGTAGTCATTCAGACCAGAGATTGCAGGTGTCTTGAGGACTGGAATGATGGTGGAGCGTTTGAAGCAGGATGGAACTTCGCACATTTCCAAAGATCTGTTAAAGATCTGAGTGAAGACTGGAGCGAGCTGGTCCGCGCAGACTTTGAGGCAGGATGGGGACACCTGTTGCTTTGTTAATCTTCTGTTGTTTGAAGATGCGTCTCACATCCTGTTCATGGATGGTTAACGCAGAAGTCAGAGGTGCGGTTGTGGTCGCGGGTGTGGCCGGGTGGGTGTGTGGAGTGAAACTGTCCTTTTCAAATCTGCAATAGAAGGTATTCAAGTCGTTGGCTAGTGTGCTATTGTTCTCAGCTCGGGGGATCGTCGCTTGTAATTAGTCAGCGATTGGAATGCACGCCAGACTGATTTCGAGTCGTTCGCGCTAAACTGTTTTTCCAACTTTCCTGCGTAGATCCTCTTTGCAATGTTAATTTCTTTAGTAAGCTGGTTTCTAGCTCGATTATACAGGGCACCATGCACTTTTTGTGTAAAATATGGATGAGACAAAATGTCACTAGGTGTAGTAGAAGTGATTCCTAAATATTTGAAATACCAAATGACTCTTGAGCACCCCTAAAATGTTTTTTTCCCTCGTGTACTGGCCTCGTGATGTCCAACATGCACGTCAACTATAACAGAGAAAAGGTTTTAATTTGCCTTTCTGTCATTTTATCTTCCCTATATTTTATAAAACATTTGATTTATTCACAGACATTTTTAAGTTGTAGCAATTATGCTCTGAAGTTGTCTCGATATACATGCAGTGCCATTACCAAAACTAGAGGAAGAGAGAAAAAAAAAAGTGAAGTACATGACTCAGCAGAAATGACATCAAGGTAATTGCTTTGAAGTCCTCTTTTTTTCATATTTTTGTGTGCTTTCAGCCATAATGGGAGTGTTTAACTCAAATGCGGCCCTATTACTCATTATCGGAAAATGACTATCAGTTTTTTTTTTTTTTTTTTTTTTTAAATTATAATTCTACTTCCCATGGGCTCGCCACCTGTGGGAGGGGCCATATGGGTCGGATCCAGTGTGAGCTGGGCGGTGGCCGGAGGCGGGGACCTTGGCGATCCGATCCCCGGCTACAGAAGCTGTCTCCAGGGACGTGGCTGATGGGCCATGTCCCTTGAGGCCAAGCGGAATGCAGCCTTGGTGGTCGCTGAAGTACATTTGTATCAATTTCTTCTACTCAAGTGCCATGTTAAGGTTCAAGATTTTCATAATGTAGCTGGAAAGGGACGGATGGAGACAGACAGACATGCAGTTGTTTGTCCCACTTGGTCGGAGGAAAGGTGACAATGTGTTCTGGTCTCATTCAGCCGAGGACACTTAATACTCGTAGGTGAGCTGGAGGCTGATCTGATCTCTTTTCATGGAAAAACAAGACCACAAACTGGCTTTTCTGGGAATATGATCACACCAAGTGTGAAGGGCACACTGTTGACCCCGCCGAACTTAACTGTAGATCCTGTTCACTATTACGTCAATAATGAACTGATGCTTTTTACTGTCGCGCTTTCAGCTTGGTACATGTTGGCTTTTCATAGGACAAGGAAGCATATTCGGTAACAATGAAGGGATCACTACAACGCTGTTATCAAAGAACTGCAAAGGTCATAATGAAAAAGTTACACAAAATATAGTTAAATACATTGGATCACTGATAGGTCATCAAATATGACTGTTTTTTTTTTAAAATAAAACATTACAAGCATAGATATTGTTACAATTTGTGAGGGGGTTAAAATTATGCAGAAAAAAAAATATTTCTCCTTAGCTCAAAAATAGAAAGTATCACATTTTTAAGAAAGGAATTTGTACCGGAATAAAGTGTTACAATGAGCATAATTTTTGAAAATAAAGTAGTAATTTTACAGAAATAATAAAATTACATGACATAGAATTAAGTCGTGGGAAAAATGTTTAGAAATTTTAGGGATAATATATGAGAAAAAGTTGCAATATTAAAATATTTAATTGAATTAAGACATTGTAACATTCTTGTAAAATTCTAACTTTTTCACAAAATTATGACTTGAACAAAATTGATGCATAAAGCTATAAAATGTACTCAAAAATATAATGTTAATTGTTAAAAAAAAGTTGCAACAGTACAATTTTATTTTAAATTTCAAATTGTTGTAAAATACTTTCTTCATTGTAAAATTATGACTTCTTGAAAACATACATTAGATGATAAAATGCACAAAATAAAACCTAACGTTAAAATAAAACTGTTAATTTGATGTGCACCAACATTCCTTGAATTGTGTTACTATTGTTTTTATTGTACAGTATTGTTATGCACACTCTTTGGCCATCACGATAATAAAATAGATTGTTACCCTGTCCATCAAAACAGGTTTATTTTGCCCGGAGAAAACCCACGCAGGCACGGGGAGAACATGCAAACTCCACACAGGCGGGGACGGGGATTGAACCCGGGTCCTCAGAACTGTGAGGCTGACGCTCTAACCAGTCGGCCACCGTGCCGCATGTGTATTCCCGCTCCTCAGTAAAACACACAGGTCATATCATATCAGGTCGAAGTGTGGCACGATGACATCAGCGGTTGCCATGACTACATCCAACTACGTTTTTGCCAGTAGTAGATGGGGAGGGGGGGAGAGATCCGGATAAGGGCTGTACCACTCATGAAAAAAGACAGTAATAAGGCTCTACCTTCTCTAGATTAACACGCACTCTGAAATGACTCAGTGACTGACTTTCTCTTTTTACTGACTTCTTACTATATGACGTAAACAATGCATCCTGAGGATTATCTGTGGAACAAAAATTGCCCTCGCGGTGAAGAGCTTGCATGAAATCATCTCGTCATGAAAGATCACGCTGCATGCACGAATGTGGGAACATTTCTCAACAGCAGGCAAACACATTCTGAGCAGCAGATGGACACAGTCACGAGTCACACTACACCACAGACCAGTGCCGGGATTTAAGAAAATATAACGACAAATAACAAAATACATTTTATCTACTTGCTGCGGCTTCTGAGGAAGCACGGCCTGGCCCAGGAGCTGCTGAGGCAGTTCTACACAGCGGTCAACGAATCAGTCATGTGTTCTTCCATCACAGTCTGGTTCGGTGCTGCGACAAAAAAAGGACAAACTCCGACTGCAACGGACAATCAAAACTGCTGAACAGATTGTCGGTACCCCCCCCCCCGACCCGCCCTTGAGGACTTGCATCTGCCAGAACTAAGACAAGAGCGTGCAAAATCCTCTCGGACCCTCCGCATCCCGGTCACCGGCTCTTCCAGCTCCTTCCCTCGGGTAGGCGCTACCGATCAATGCAAACTAGAACGAGCAGACATTCCGACAGCTTCTTCTCTCTTGCCATCAACTACTAAAACGGCTAACTTACAATTCCATTGCAACATGCTGGCAATTTCTTTGCCTTGAGTTTGTTGTCACATTTCTGTCAGGCCAATTATACATTTATTCGTGCACTCACTGTAGTAGTCTCGCCACGCTGCACTATTTGCATATCTGTTGTTGACCAATACTGGCCACTCATGCCAGAGTAGCATCTGCACCACTTGCACACTGACTGAGGAGTATCTGCAACATTTGCACAATCAACATTGTCCCAGATTATCGCACTACTAGTCACTTTAAACTGCATATCCTGCCCCAAGTGGAGGAGTTCTAATACCTTGGAGTCTTGTTCATGATTGAGGGAAGAATGGAGCGGGAGATCAACAGATGGACCGGTGCAGCGTCTGCAGTAATGCGGAGTCTGGAGCTGAGCCGAAAGGGAAAGCTCTCGATTTACCGCTCGATCTACGTTCCTATCCTCACCTATGGTCACGAGCTCTGGGCCGTGACCGGAAGAACAAGAATTCGGATAAAAGCGGCCGAAATGAGTTTCCTCCATAGGATGTCCGGGCTCTCCCGTAGAGATGGGGTGAGTCAGTCTCGAAAGGGTTACAAAAGCCATTTGTAATGCTTTAGGATTTCAGCGAACCATAGGGAGAGCCATTATCCTCACATGGGGAAAACATGGAACAGTAATGAACCTTCCCAGGAGTGGCCGGCCTACAAAGATTACCCCAAGAAAACGGCAATGACCCATCTTGGACGCCACAAAGGTATTCGGAACAACTTAAGAACTGCACGCCTCCCTTGTCTCAGTTAAGATCAGAGTTCATGACACAACTTTAAGGAAGAGACTGCAGGCTGGGAACTCATATCTCAAGACAAAGGGCTGGGTAATAATATACGTAATACTGTATACAGTGGAATCTTCGGATTTACCGGACAGAAAATAGTGTACAGCTAGAACTCAAAATCACGCCTCCCATACACCAGCAAGATCAGGTTGGATAAACTGGAAAACCTTTCAAACATTTAAGCTGTTTGTCACTTATTTACAATAATTTTGTACTGTACTGGTTTTTTTAGGCCACGAAAAATTGCTTCAATGTAACGGACAATCGGATTGAAGGATCAACCCCTATTCGTCCGTTAAATCGAGGTTCCACTGTATACAGTATTACGTTTATTACCCAGCGCCTTTGTGTCTCTTGTTGGTTTACTTATTATATGTAATAATGGTTTTGAAAAGCAAATTTCTCTCTCTCACTTGCTCTCTCTCTCTCTCTCTCTTTCTCTCTCTCTCACACACACACACACACACATGCCTTTCAAGGTCACCGAAGGCATATATGAGCCATCTTTGCCATTTTTCCTTGACTGATGCTGTTCATTTGCCACCTAGTGAGCATTGTGTTTATCTTGTTTCGCTTGTGTGAGTGAGTGTGCATGCGTTTGTGCGTGCGTGCGGAGGCTCTGCTCAACTAGTTCCACTGGAAAGAAGTGTCACAGTCCTGGGAGGAAGCTGCATTGACGTCAGGACCTCTCACGGCTGTCTGCTGCCGCGCCCGCCGAAAATAACTCCGTCCAAATGAAAGCAAATGGACTGCGGCCTTCGAGCGGATTGGCTGCTTTTCTTTGACGTAATCTTGTTTTAATGAACATTAGGGGTCTGCTTTTTAGAAAAGCTTCCACATGCACGAGGAAAGATGATCAAGTCTCAGTGGTGCCATCCACCTCCTCTCATCTTCAGAAGTACATCCTGAGCCCCCCCTGCGCTGTTCCCCAAGGTGCTCTCACACTGGCGGAATGTGCTGATGTGCACTAGAAAAGTGTATCACAATGCAGCAACACAAAAAGAAGACAAAAGAAGAAGAGGATGCGCCCACTGCCTTACTTGAGAGGGCTTTTTAGGGGAGGAGGAAAAATGGGGAATTTATTTCTCATTAAGAACTGTACAATGTGATTTGTGAATGTGAATCCTCTGTGCTAATTTGGAATGAAGATGGAAAAAAAGATGCAATTAGATGGATGTTTTAGCGGGTACTGTTATTTATTAAGGTTGTACAGCCAGGGAGGGCAAGGTATAGTCAAATACAGCCTGCTTCGTTTTTTAATGCAGTCCATCGAGCATTTACATTATTAAGAGTCGTGTATCGGTAATATTTTGCATCTCCAAAACCACTATCCATCCACCCATTTTCCATATCCTCACTAGCCTGGAGCCTATCCCAGCTATCTTGGGGCGAGAGGCAGGGTACACCCTGAACTGGTCGCCAGCCAGCCAATTGTAGGGCACAACCATTCGCACTCACTTTCACACCTACGGACAATTTAGAGTGTTCAATTAACCTATAATGCATGTTTTTGGAATGTGGTAAGAAACCGGAGTACCGGGAGAAAACCCACACGGGCACGGGGAGAACATGGAAACTCCACACAGGCGTGGCCAGATTTGAACCTGTGTCCTCAGAACTGGGAGGCAGATGTGCTAACCAATTATCCGCCTCCAAAACCACCACTATTCAGGAAATCAACAAAATGCCATCTTGCTTGCGTTACCAAAAACTGCATCGGTAGTATACGCTCTATTCTGTTCTGCGCCCACATCAAGACACCATCCAAAATTCATGTTGAATCGCTAATTTAATTTGCTAAATTATTACACTGTCATTGATTAGAATGTTACTGACACGTCGCCACCAACCATGCCCCTCAAAGATTGCGCTCACGCCGAACCCTCGACCAGACAAAGGTTTTAATAGCTAACGACTATGGTTACGTTATCTTCCCAAACTCCACTTCAGCAGTCTGAGCCATGATGCAATACACAAAAATATTAGCTGATTAAGCAGTGTAATTATTGGAAATGAATCGATAGGAAACCTACCTTGAAGGAAGTTCATTTTACACAAAAGCATTTACAGCTATGGATTTTTAACAAAACAGGCCTTCTTAAAAGTATCTAACCTATTTGTACTCGTTTTTGTCTAAAAAAAAAAAAAAAAAGACTTTCGATTTCAACTTTCGAAACAGAGATTTACACTTTAGATATATGCTTTTCACTGGATAGTGACAGTACAGTTATGGGATAGTTTCTATAATTTAGCTGAATTTTCTAATGAACTCCTGTTGGTTCCCATAGTTACAATTAGAAACATTGCCATTGCACAGTGTACAATGAAATGGTGGTTCCCAAAAACAAGAGTCCAACTTATATTGTCCATCTGAACACACATGAATATACATCTTTCTCTATGGGCAAGTTAGCCTTCAGCTGACCTAACATACACGTGTGACAGGAAGCCAAGGACTTAGAACATAGGAAGAACTCAACATAAAGGCAACCAGAAGAAATCCTGAACCGGTGTTGCCCTCCGCAATAAACAGAAGCGAAGACAGAGGCCAAACAAGCTGGAAGCAGCTGTCAGCTGTACTTCTTGCTTTGTTCTGATAGAATCCCCACTGGACCACAACTTTCAGCGCCACAGCTGACATCACAGTGGGCAGAAAGTACACCGACCATAATGTTAGGTAGACATTAAGTCTCACAGTGCAGGGGTGGGGCAAGTTTTTAGGTCAAGGGCCACACTTATTTTTTGATGGGACAAATGGGCCAGGTCATTTGAAGATGAGGTTAAAAAAAAATTATATGTATGTCTGGGTAGCACTTTCAATGCTATGGCATACTAAATAGTATTTTATGTTGGTCATGAGGGATAATTGTATTATTCACAGATAATATTTAATGAAATGCAATTGCTTAACTGTATAATATAAAATCAGTTAACCAATTATTTGAGATAATTTTAATTAACCATATTTTGCTGACAATACAAGCGGTTTCCAGAGAAATTTTTGTTTTTGTTTTTGTTTTTTTTACTATAGGAAGTTCTTGCATGTTGTGTACTCTTATGATCTAATCTTGAGGCCCAAAGGGAGGAAAAAAAAGTTCCAACTGTTACTAAATGTTCATGTGTGCACGAGCTTGATGACATTGTAGAGTCTGCAAAAGCAGGCGTGACACGGATGTGTTTGTTACTTTATTCAGATGAAGATACAGTAGAACAACATCAAATGTGTGAAGCACTGAAAAGAACAATAAAAGCACACTGGTCATCAATGTTGAACAATGACGGTCGTGTCCACTTTTTCGGCGTTAACTTGTTTTTAGAACAGCACGGCAGTGCCAGGTCAAATGCTCCAGTCTGGTGTACAGTAAAAAGCAGTTCACCGCTTCTTTCATTGGCACAAATCCAATACTTTCTCCTGTCTTGTAAGGACTTGGGGACCAACATGACAAGAAAGGTGGTCCTTACCGGTCTATATTAAGATAAGAACATGTTGCGTCTGAACCACTTGTAGTAGAATGTCACATTTTGATGTTGCTAAAACAACGAAGTGGGGGGGGGGGGAATGTAAAAAGGAGGGATGTGAGGGGGGGTCGGTAGCTAGCTAGTGAGACTATTAGTCAGCATGCAGCACTAGACGGAAGCATCCGTTTACAGCGAGGGGGCTTGAAGGATCCCGGGACAGGAGGAAAATGGAGAGAAAAATCTTAATTATCAGATTGGTCTATACAGTTAGCAATTGATCTTGAACATCAATAAATATCTTGCAAAAGGGATGAGTTGAGACACGCTGCTTCACTTATGCCAGAGAGCTGCAGGTAGAGAGAAAATAAAGACATCAACTACAGGCAGTAGATGTCCTTCGTGTTGTTAGGAGCGCTTACCACTGATGGCCTCCTGAGCAAAGTACTTGACGTCCATGTCGGTATCAGTGGCCAGCTTCTCCAGCACTGGCTTCACTTCACCCTGCAGCGTGCTGATCACACAAAATGGTGGCCGGTCAGGCGTTCCTGCGCAGACGTTTTGATGACTGCGACAAGGAGGACTTACCCTTCGTCCAGGATAGGTCCGATCTTCTGCAGAGATTTGGCCACGTTGAAGCGCACATTTGCCACCTGGTCGTTGGACATCTTGAGGACCACGGGTAGCATCTGCTTGGTGGTGATGTCCTGCCCGCATGCATCGGACAGGGCCTGAAAGCAAGAGGAGATTATTTTATTTTATTTATATTTTAGATATATAAATAAACTATGGCTCGCCAGTATGGGATTTCAAAAGTCAAAAGAAAGAAGAGAGACGAGAAAGATGAGCGGCCAGTTTGTTCAAGAAACACGCGCAGGACTTCTACCAAGAATTTCATACAGCATAATGGTGAGTTGTATTTTTAATCATTTGTTTTCATTTATTTCTATGCCTGTCCGTCAAAATGTGTCTAAATACTGGTCTGTGGTGCAAAGAAAAAAGTTGGGGACTGCCATAGTGTGGCGAAAAAAAAATGACGTCATTGATAAATCAATTGACTCGATTTTCATAACAGTCAATGAAAAATAAATAAATAAAACTGGTGCTCTAACCCCTGAAGTGAACACCTGTTCAATAGAGAGAGAGAGAGAGAGAGAGAGACCCACACAATAGGTGAAACCTCAAAAAATAAAAAACTTTTATAGCTTTCAACATTTCAACTTGAGACAACTTTTAAACAAAAGTATTTGAGAAAACAAAATTTCAAGCATTAAAATGCAGGCAAAAAAACGTATATACTGTAGTGCCTATGTATTAGATTCATGCATGTGGCTTTAAGTGGCCGACAGTAGCTCCTGCCTGTGTGAGATCTTTTTTTTTGTTTTTGTTTTTTTTTAATTATTGTGCTCCTGGCATTCAATAAAGGACTGAAAGGTGCATTGGTGACTACATCTCTCTTTTTCCACATGCAAGTGGGCATTACATTAAGCATACTGTAAAACCAATCGCTGAAAAATCCAAACTTAGCAGGGCACAAACATTTAAGCCTGGCTGGAAGTGAATTTCCATAGGTTGGAAGCTCTGCTCCTGTGAACATCCCCAGGCGACACACCCACCAAGGCATAAATAGACAAGACTCAGGCACCTGAAATTTATAACTGAAAAATACTTTCACAATCATCTTTATTTGCCAAGTATGTCCAAAAAACAAGGAATTTGTCTCCGGTAGTTGGAGCCGCTCTAGTACAGCAACAGACAAGTCAATTGACCGAGACAACTTTTGAGACATAAAGACATTGACAAAAAACAGTCACTGAGCAATAAAGGGTTAATAGTTATCTGTTAATGCCGGTTTTTTTTTTTTTTTTTTTTTGGGGGGGGGGACAATTGTGCAAAAGATGCAGAGTCCTCTAGCACTTAGAGCAGTTCGAATGACTAATATTGCAATAGTCCGGTGCAATGACCATTGTGCAAAGGGCGCCGAGACTTCAAGGAGTGTATGCGGTTTAAAGTGACGAGTAGTGCGATCATCTGGGACAATGTTGATTGTGCAAATGTTGCAGATACTCCTCAGTCAGTGTGCAAATGGAGCAGATGCTACTCTGGCATGAGTGGCCAGTATTGGTCAACAACAGATATGCAAATAGTGCAGCGTGGCGAGACTACTACAGTGAGTGCACGAGTAATATATAGGTAAAACAATGTGTGTGAGACTCACGTTGATGCAGAAAAGAGTAGTCATCCTGTGGAGGTAATTGGGGTCGTTGGCCATGCCCAGAACCTTTGGCACGATGGTGTTCTGTGCCCACTCCGCTCCAAACCTCTCCACCAGCTTCATCAGGTTACAGGTGGCAGCTTCACGGATTGCGTACACTGCACAACGACAAATCGATATTATATTACTGCGCCGATCTCACCTAAGGAACCACATTCACCACTTTAGATGTTTAATTTAAAAAAAAATATTTTATTAAAAAAAAATAAATAAATAAAAAAAATAATAATAAAAAAATAAAAAAAGCCTTTGAAAACAACCATTGACCCTCCTGTTACATTGGTACTGAGAACAACTGTGGCCGGTTGGCTGTTCAAAATTTTGCTGCGCTGTCCAGCTAGGTGTTCAATGATTTGCACTGAAATGTAAATTTGGCTAAATAAAAACAGCTGCCTGCTATGGGTGAAAACCACACTCGGGGCAGAGCAAATTAAGGAAAACAAAACAACGTAGTTTTCCCCCCAATATATGCATACTATTGCAGTGTGTAGAGATTTTAATCACAAGGAGCATTGAATAAATAAATAAAAATGTTGCTAAAATGATTGTATGAAGTTCATACATTCTGGAGTGTGTGTGTACTTCATGCAAAAGTAGTCTGGCCCTTACCCTAGCATGCCACAGAGAGTTTCACAAAATATTCACAAATACCAACCTAGCCCCCGTTTCACAAAATATATTCACAAATAACAACCTAGCCCGACAAACAGTACTATACAGCTAATGCACACACAAAAAAATATGGAACAAATGAAAGTAAAGAGGAATATTTGCTTGATTTTTATTATGATTTTTTTAAACAACCTGTAGTTAAAAAGAACACCGCAAGGAATTCTGGGAAGCATTAGCAAGCAGCATGATGCTTTATGCTGCCTATAATGCAGAGACTGTCACTGTGAGGCACATTGCCTCATAGTTTAGCCAGCAAAAAAAAAGACGGGCGCCTTTCACATCCACATGGGTTGACTTTCATGTCACACAAGCAGAGGAGACCTGGCTTTTAAAAGCATGTGCTTGTGTAGCGTGTGTGGATAGTGACCTCAAGCGGACAAATAAATAACTGCACCTCTTTAAATCATCACATAACGACACTGAATTTGTATGAAACCTAAATGTGTAAATATGCAATTAAAAAAATGGGCACTACTTTGTGGGTTTCGCCTACTGTTTCTGGACCATAACCCCTGCAATAAATCACTGTATTCGGTTAGCTAACATCGACACATGACCTTGTATTTGCATTCATAGATGTGCCATTGTAGTACAGATTGCACTTTATCTTCCTTGGTAAATGTGAAATGATCCCAAACTTTTGACCTTCTTTTACAGTCTCCTGGCTCGACACCACTGCGTCGACACAGAGGGATGCGTGCGACTGCAGTACCATTAGTCAGTGAGGGAACTTGATCCCTGCAAAGCTTCAAGGCAGAGATTTTGCTTCAACCTTTTTTGTAATCTAATTATTCAAGACAGTGTTGCAGGCCTAACTTAACACCTTCCTTTTCCGGCATCTGATAGTCATCTTGAAAGGATGAGTAATTTTTCTTTACACGTATATGATGTCAATGTTAAAATGT
Organism: Phycodurus eques; assembly: GCF_024500275.1. Lineage (NCBI taxonomy): Eukaryota > Metazoa > Chordata > Actinopteri > Syngnathiformes > Syngnathidae > Phycodurus > Phycodurus eques. Next base: position 11,082,715 of record NC_084531.1, read on the forward strand.
TACTCCAAACGTTCCATGCACAATTATACATTTTATGGAACGAATGGACATTTTATATGGGATCGTTTGTTTTGAAATGAAGAGACATCTTCAACCAGGGTCATGGAACGGATTGTTTCTACCTTGGAGATTCCCTTGGATTAACATGTATTTGTATGACTGTTCTCTGTTATCCAGTTAATGCATCAGCACCTATAGGAGCAAAAATAAAGCATAGTTTCACCTTACCATGGTCAATAAGCCAAGCCATACAAAGCGTGTTCAGCTTCTCATCGAAGAATTCCACTCCCTGTGCAGGAAAATACAATTAAAAATCACACAAATACAATTTTCTCGAGTTAAAAAGTAACTTTCAGCAGCTGCCAAGTGGCAGGAATATCAATTATCGACAGTACAAAAAAGCATTAGCTTAACTGTACTCATTACTTGATAATGTACACCGTACAAGTTACAGAATGATGTCATCAACATTAACAAATAACTTAAATATTAGTGTCGTTGAAGCCACAAACGAGCAACGTAGTGCAGACTTGACATGCCAAAGCGCCACCTAAATATAAACGAGCAAACCATTCTCAGTACACCTGATACAGACTGCAGCAACCCTGCAGATTGTGTGCGGGTTCATGAAGGCAACTTTGTGCGTCTGTTTGTACAACGAACCTTAATAATGTCCTCTTTACAGAAACTCGAAGTACTGACCATTTCCAGTTTAAGTGTGCCAATCCCTTGTCCCCATCCATTGTGTTTGCACCACTGGCTACTTGGGTACACGTGAGTTGATCATGTGCTGCAAACGTGCAATACGTCACGTGTACGTCATTGCCCCAGACGGCTCAATTTATAAATATTTTTGCCTTTTTTCGATATTTTACTCAGTCGCTGTCTGCATTTTAGTTATGGATCGTTAAGTATAGTGTTTCGTCTGTTTTATTAGTCATTACTAAACAAAGGCTGAAAATTGGTCTACACTTATGACATGCACCGTGACTAAATCAAGTGTCTTGGTTATTGACTTGCCTTATGTTCCCAAGCACTGTAGTTTGTTAAAGATAAATATCTTGCCTAAGCACAAATAGCATATTTAATATCAAAGGCATATTAAGATCTTGCTCTCGCGAACAAAAAAGCAACTATTAGCAGATATATCAAAGTAACTGTAATCTGACTACTCTACTATAAAAAGTAACGCGTTAGATTACTTATGATGTCACCGGACCGCATTTATTGGAGCTGGCATCATTGCTCACCAGCTGACCGGCCAACAGGGGCATGTACTCGATGATGGCCAAGCGGACCCTCCACTTGGCGTCCTCGGCCAGCTCCACAATGGCTGGCAGGAGTGACTGGGACAGCTGACGGATGCCGATCACCTCGTTGACACAGTCCAGGTTGGAGATGATGTTGAGACGCACCTCGGGGCACTGTGGACACACAGCAGTCAAAACCACCACTCGCACACAAAATGTTGCATAAACCTAAAAATAGGGATGGGCCAGTACCGATCTGGTATAGTATTGGGCTGATACCAGCGTTATTAACACATTCACTGCCATTGACAGCTTTAGAAGTCAAATATCCATGTTAACTGGGAAGGCTGGCAGTGAATGAGTTAAAAAGGTATCGTGTACTCATGAAGGCTGCCGACACACAAGGCAAAAAAAAAAATCTTTGTATCTTTGTTCCTCTATTTCAGTGAGGCATAGTGACAGACAGAGGAAATTAATGGTCTTCTATTAGATGGCAGGAAGTAAATAGTAATTATTGTATCCACTTTTTGTGACATTTATATTTGTTGGTGTGCCGTGAGATTTTGCAATTGTAAAATATGTTCCTTGGCTCCATAAAGGTTGGAAATCACTGCTCTAGTCATATCGGGTATTCTAATCTGTCAGGTCAAACCAACATTACAATATGACAGAAATAATGGGTGCCAACTTACTGCAATTACATTACTTTATTGTAATTAAATTACGCGACCCTAGTGAGGAGAAGCGGCTCAGAAAATGGTAATTAAATTACTTCACCCACACCGAAACTTTAGACCGTGATTCGACAGAACGGCGGTATGTTTACGTACAACCGTCAGTGTTAGCAGTAGCTTGCTAGGTCGGCTACATAACGTTTTGTTGCCTGCTTGCGAGTTGTATCGTATTAAAAGTATGTGAACATACCTCAAGCAAGCCTTAAACGACCATCCTCTCCTGTCCTGAGCACCGGTGACCACCAACACCCCCATTTTGTCCTTATAATACAGTCAGTGGTATCCACTCTTGTTGTCGTCGCAACGGTAACGAGTGTATCCGGTCGCATTTGAGTTGACAAGATAGCCCAATGATCGTAAAAAACGGGATGCAGCGGTATTGGAATACAAGATTTTATTGCGGTAGTCTGACATAGTGCAATCGTGAAAAAGCAAATTTGTCTTGTCGTCTGATCCGACATTAGGTGTTGTCTGTCCCACACCGCCGACATGTTTTTTATTGATTTATTTATTAATTATTTTTTTAAAATAACTTCATTGGCCGTCAGATATTTACAGTACTACGCCAAAGACACGCGACAAGGCTTAAAAAAAAACTAGTTTTTGTATTCAAATATACTGTGCATGATGGCGATGGAGTAAATGTCTTTTGCAGAGCCTATCAGTTCGGCGACTTATGACAAAGCCGATCAGCATAAAATACTAATTAACGGTCAATACCGATCGGGCCGATAAAATTGTTGTAAAGTCTAATGCTAACCCCAATGTATTAACCCTTATGTGGTTTCCATTACGGCGACTACTGGAACAGTTAATTTCTAATAATAATAAATAATAAGGTACTTACCCAAATACAATTTAATGAGCCAAGAACAAGGGGTCTTTTGGTTTACAATGGAGTTCTGTTCCGACCGCAGCGATGTAACCCAAATTTGTAACAAAGTATCTACTAATGCAGTAGTAAAGACAATTATAGTAAATATTTGGATTTAAAGACTTCAAGGCCAATGAGCAACAGTTACAGGGGTAACTGAGCATGCCGTCTTGCGTCATGGGACCACATAATTAAGCCGCTACGCAAACTCATTCATTTTGCGCCTTTCCTAACTGCGTATATCGCAACCTTTGTAATCGGAGGACTCCCCATGCAACCTTTTCCATCATACTCGTTTACCTCCTCACTGTACAAAAACCAAGGAATACAGAGTAGTTTGACTTTTCCTGTGTGTCAAAACAAATGATTAACCAGGATAATAAAGTAGTTTTATTTCCAAAGACGATCACCATGTTGCCAAGAATGGTGACCACGTTTAATTAACCGTATGAGAGAAATTCAGGGTATTTTAACAGCTCAGGGCAATTTTCATGAATATACTCCAATATATATACCCCGCCTCCTGCCCGATGACAGTTGGGATAGGCTCCAGCACGCCCGCGACCCTAGTGAGGAGAAGCGGCTCAGAAAATGGATGGATGGATACTCCAAAACCCACAATTTGACAATCTGAGTTGCCTGGTTAAAAAAAAACAAAAAACAAAAAACGAGCTGCACAACAGTGAGAGTTGTCTCTTTAGGAGAGAGAGAAGAAAAAAATTAATGAAAAGCACCGCGTGAGCGTCACCATAAATTATTGAAGTTTTGCACATCTAAGCTGTCAAGTGTTTGAACAATAATCAAATTACACACTCTTGGTCTTGTTTTGCACCAACAAGAAAGTGGGCTAACTTTAAATAGGACTGAGGAAAGCAGAGGAATAGAAGACAGTTTCAACTCTTAGAAGTGTAGAGAGGAAGACAAAGCGTGACAATGCTACAGAAGAGTCCGACATCGATTCCATTACTCTTTTTCCTGGTTAAAAATAAAAAGTGCAAGGGCACCTGTATAAAAATCATGCAATGATCACAAAAAGGATATTGGCTGTGGAGTTTAGTGAAGATGTAGAAAAAGAGAAACAAATGTGTATTTTCCTCTACCTCGTCCTTGAGCTGCGCCAGGAAGAGAGGCAGTAAATGCTCTATTGTGTTATCCTTGCCCAGGATGGCAGAAAGGCCCATAATGACCAAGGCCAGTGCTGACTTCACATGTTGGTTGGTGTCTGAAACCAGTTCCTGCCCACAGGCGGCAAAACACAAATAAACATCAGAACTAACAGTCGGTGGAAGTTGATAGTGTAAGATAACAGTCATATAAAAAAAAATATTTTACATAATGTATGTATGTATGTATGTATACTCTCAAATTCCGAAAAAAATAAATAAACTGAATTAGTCGAATCAACCTTAACACATTACTTTACACTTTAGGTGTAAATAGTGCCCTCTGCTGTTGGAAAGCTGGACAAAACGCAGGCCATTTCATGTCATCTTAAGAAATAATGAGCACCGCGGACAAGTTGTCTCTTCAAGGTGTCAGCAAAGTTCATAAAAAGTTACAAGGTGGGCTGTAAAAAAGATGTCTTAAGTGTCCCTACACATGCAATTCACAGCAAATTGAGTCTGAAGTTCACCTGGAAATGGCAGATATTTTTTACCTTGACGCAGGGTAGGATATGAGTCATGATGATCTGCTCACGATTGTCCTCTTGGAGGTTCTCACAGAATTCTAACCATAAGAACATTCAGTAAGTTATGCGTTGATATTTTGCGTTGATACACCTAACCTATAATTCCATTACAGCAAGCTGGCAATTTTTTGACTTGAGTTCGTTGTCACATTTCTGTGGGGCCAATTATGTATTACTCGTGCACTCACTGTAGTTGTCTCGCCATGCGGCACTATTTGCATATACTGGCCACTCATGCCAGAGTAGCATCTGCTCCATTTGCACACTGATTGAGGAGTATCTGCAACATTTGCACAACCAACATTGTCCCAGATGATCGCACTTCTCGTCACTTTAAACCGCATACACTCCTTGAAGTCTCAGCGCCCTTTGCACAATGGTCATTGCACCGGACTATTGCAATATTAGTCATTCGAACTGCTCTAAGTGCTAGAGGACTCTGCATCTTTTTGCACAATTGTTTTTTGTCAATGTCTTTGTGTCCCCAAAGTGTTCTGTAAATTGACTGTCTGTTGTACTAGAGCGGCTCCAACTACCGGAGACAAATTCCTTGTGTGTTTTGGACATACTTTGGCAAATAAAGATGATTCTGATTCTGATATTTCTTATAGAAGTGCGTTTCAAGGACTGACCTTTGACTTTGTTAGCTGCAGCGGCACGGACCTCAGCCTCGCAGTCCTTAAGAAGGTTCTGGAATGCTGGGACCAGGTCGTTCTTTGTGATTTCTGGACCCACTGCTTTTTGAAGCTTGGGTTGGGGGGAGAAAAAAAGAACTTAAAGTATCCAAATAACTGATCAACATTAATACAAATGCATGGATTGAGTATTTTAAAAGTTATAAGAAGAATTAAAACTTGTATTCGGGTAGCACCGTTACCAATCAATCGTACCGTCAGCTATTACAAAGGCAACTCTGTTGATCATATACTAACTTAACTTTAAAAAAAATAATTCTATCACAGAATGTTAAACTATATTATGATATACCTACTGCTTATTTAATATAACTTTCCTTAACTACCGACATCGACCACAGGGAGTAAAGAAGTGAGTAACGATTCTCGGCACAGCAAAGCTGACATCACAGTACACATTCATCATAATGGCATTGTGAAAGTGCAATCGCATAACAAGCACTTAGGCACAGTGGCAATCAATGTCAGCAGTAAAAGGGCTTATTCTGCACCTTTTGTCTTTACTCTAATGTCTGCCACATTTAAATCCACAGCAAGAAAGCAGTCCGAGCAGCGTAGCTCAAATCTATTCAAAGATGATTAGCAACATCCATCTAAACTGGCGCATTACTCACAATTATTCCATATCACTATTAACACTGCAGTGAGTGAGTTCATTGTCAAGAAATGTTAGTGAAACGATTTTACCTCAGAGAACTTGTCAGCCACCATGTAACGGACCCTCCAGGATTTGTCCTCGGCGGCCTGTCGCAGGGTGGGCATGACCAGGGTCTCCAGGTCCTCCTGAGGCAGCAGAGTGGCAATGCTGACGCAAGCCTCCACTGCCAGCAGCCGCACAGAGTCCTGATGGAGGAGAGTGAAGGGATAAATTCAGCCACTGACAGAACAATGTAGATTGTACATTTAAAAGTACAGTGGAAGGTCCAAGGCACATCTTAAAGGTTATGATCACAAATAGCCAATTTTATTCAAAAAATGTATCAGAAAAAATACATTTGCACCATTAAACAACAAAATGTACGTGTGTGGTGCAAGTATTGTTGTTGTCTACTTTGTGTTGCCATCCTCCTAGTCCACACTATAATATATGTGACTTTGAGTGTGTGTGGCTTTAAAAAGTGGGGCCTGGCCAAGTGAGTGACGTGAGAGTCAACAAATGAGAGTGAAGAGTTGGCGGTTGTGCGCTCAGGTCAGGTTCTGGTTCACCATTAGCCAGTCTGCATCTTAAACGTCTGGGTGTTAGTTGTGGCCTCAGCAGCTCGTGTACGAATTTGCTTAGTGTACGTTTTATTTTTACCATTTGTTCAATAAAGCGACTGAAAGTGCACCTGCAGCTGTGTCTATGCTTGATCACCTGTGGGGGCATTAGAATACATTCGACCCAACAGTGGTAGGCTATATTAAATTAGCTAACATCGACAAAGAATCTAAATCAAATCAAATAGTGAGGCTCTTAATGCCCAGCTCTACGAGGACTAAACCATTTATCGTTTTTAGATCAACATCGTAATTTCAGACAACACAATCACGTGATGGCGAAAGCTGTTTTTTGGCAGCGTTCCCAAATCCCTGAACGATCTATAATTTTAATGGTAAGTTTGTTTTAATAGGGAGAGAAAGAACACCAAAAAGAAAATCCTCCCTCCTTTCCCGGCTGCTTGCAAACTAGGGGGGAAAATGCTACGCAGCGTGTGAAGCTAACATGCTCAGTGTTCTCACCAGCTATGAAAAGCTCTTTCTAGCTGGGCCGGCTAAACACCATCCTTCCGCAGTGCTGATCCTTTCCTCCAAGTAATTAATTCGCACCTCCATGGCAGCGAATAAGTTACATTTCTGACACATACCAATCACTAAATAGTGGACGAAATGGAGGAGGAGGCGTGGGTGAAAAAAAGAGGATATTTTGAGAGGCTGGTCCTGTGCTCCCATTCAATCACTTCAACGTAACCAGCGCACGGCGTTCATCGCTCGCGCACATTTTGGCAACAATGACCACAAGGGTCACTATTTAATCCACAATATCCACAGTATTGTTGTAAACCACAATTCATGTATGCTTGTATATACTGTATTTGCATGGCTTGGAGGCAGCAGACTATCTCGACCACTTAAAACCCGGGAATGCAGTTCCAGCAGTGTGTGAAAGCTTAAGTTTACGACGCCATCTTGCATGAAATGGCCCTGAATACAGCGCAATTCTGGTTTCGAAATGCTTAGGAATTTCTTCCAAAATAAATTGAAGTCAGTTATTCCTCAACTCCGGAGTTAGGCAGGTCATGCAAAGCTTTGCAGAAAATGCAGTCATTTCTCATGAGATGAGTGTGAGTGTGTGTGTGTGTGTGCGCGTGTGTGTGTGCGCGCGTGTGTAACAGCCACGCGCAATGGGCAGGTACTTGAATACTAATTGTCCAAACTACATCACAACGACAGCAATTTCAAATCCCCCCCCATTTTGCAGAGCTGCCAACCTATAAAAACTTCCAGAACAATTTGTCCAAATTTGTCAGAATTTTCATATTTTCAAAATTTTGTCCAGGACATTTCTGTGGGCCAGTCATAGTAATTAATAAATTATGGCTTTAATATTCGTAATGTTAATGTTTTTATTGCATTAACCTCGTAATGGTGGACGCAGTTCCAGCCTGACTAAGTATAAATATTTGCGATTTCGTCATTCCATGCTTTTATATTACATATTTATATTTCCTGTATCCACAATTGCTGCTGAAATGATACAAATTTACCTATTGCGGGACTAATAAAGGTTATCTTATTTTATATGACAAAATATCTATTAATACTAATATACTTTTAACCTGCACACGTTGTGAAGTGACGTGTGCAGTGACATAATAATTATTTCCTGGTTTAGATGCGGCATCCTGTGTGGACGTATATTATTTCATTTATATCTTTAAACACGTATTAATTGGCCTTTTGTTGTTCAAAGTTGGTTCTCGCCGTGAAAACATGGTTCAAGCCAGACCCTGTGTGACTGACAGGTGTATCGTTTCACCAAATCACTTATTTAGATGTTTTGCAACTGCTTGTAACAATAGCTTAGCAATTAGCATTGACATTGTCTTCGCCAATCCACTCCTCAGCCTCCCATCATGACACTTTTGTAAGAAGTGTAGCTTATTTGCTACCATGGAGGTGATGATCAGTGACTGACAATGCCTTGACACTGGACGCTTGGCAGCCAGGGAGGGCGGGGGGTTAAAATAGCATGCACCGAGCAGCTGTTCAATGTGAACGCACCGGTAATGTCAGACACTGGATTTCCCCCCAATATCCAGAACAATCGGTGCTACGACCGTTAACGAGTCAACGTTCAGTGATTTCTATAACAAAATACAGTAATTCCGTAACATATGGCAGCTCTGCGTTTTGCAAGAGGGTTGGTGTTCAAAGGCTATTGCATTCAATCGAGTAAACGCATGGTGTTCAAATTTAAAACCAGGTAAGACTCATTTTGACCTATGTTATGCATAAAACTGGAAAAATGTGGGTTTTGATGGAAGGGGACCATCAAACTTCTGCTTGTATGCATGACCATTGTGGGTACATCAGATAATTAGGTAAGGAGACTGGTACCTGCTCATCGGAGGCCAGAGCTGTGAAGAGGGAGATGATGTCGCTTCTAACATAATCCAGCTCCAACACTCGGGCAAACTCGCCCAGTTTGGAAGCGGCAGCACGACGGACCATAGGAGTGTCATCTGAACACAGGGTGCGGAAATGCCTAAAAGGTGACCACAAACACATTTTATCAAACGACAATATAATTCACAGGACTTGGAATAAAAACGACCCCAAAATAGTTCTAGTGGTGGTGCGAAAAAGACTTACTGGCGAATCTCAGCCTTGACAGTGCTGGAGACACGAGGATAGCAGACGCTAAAGAGCCCGCAGGCAGATGTGCGAGAGGTGAACCAGTCACCGCAGGACAGACGCTTGACCAAGGGCTCAAAATGGACCTCCAGGTCAACTGGAGAATGCTCCTGAGAAATCTTACGGAGAGACTCCACTGCTTTGTCTCGGACGACAGTCTCCTCCACTGTCGCTAGGCTCTCCAGGGGAGGCTGGGAGTCAGGGAAAGGATGACGATGTCATATTACATACTGTATGCAACAACTGGCAGAAGTCAGTACAGTACAATTCAGATTTTTACTTTTAATCAGTGTTCGGGCTGCCCATTCACCAATGGCTAATTGAAACATGATCCGGTGACTGGGATATCGCCCACGTTAGCCACACTGGTGAATCAAAAGCGCCCGCGTCAAAAGCTCATCCTAATAAAAATTGAGCGCGCCCATTCTGCTGTGTATAGTGATGGGCAAATGATACCGAGGCTTTGGAGCTTGTGTCACTCTTCCTGAAGCGGAGCGAGTTGAAACGCTCCGTCAGCGCTTGTATCAAAACACTTTTCTCCTTATGAAGGGTGTCAATGATGGTTTTCTGCACAACTGTCAAGTCAGCAGTCTTCCCCGTGATTCTGAAACCTAATAAGCCAGACTGAGACCATTTAAAGGCTGAGGAAAACCTCTGCAGGTGTTTTGCATTATTAGCTGACAAGATTGGGACACAGGAAGCCTACAATGTTGCACTGTGTCATATATAAAAATGTGGGGTCTTTCTGCCATAATCAAAATTGAAACAAAGGCTTGAAATATTTCACTTTGTGTGTGGTGAACAAACATAACTTACAACTTTCACTTTTTGAAACAAATGATTGAAATAAATGGACTTTCGTTCGATATAAATTTTTTTGGCACATACCTGTAAAGTCCTCACGATCCATCTTGAAGATTATTAAGTAAGTGAATCATATTCAAGACTTACTGTAATTATGAACATTAATCAACATTTAATATAGTTTAAGTTTAGTTAAATCATTAAGTCAATTTGATGGAAGGTTTTTCTTTTTACAATTCAATAGTAAAATAAAGATTTGTTTATCATATCGATTCATCATAACATTTAGGGGTGGCCAACAAGAAAGTTATTGGTTGCTTATATCCAATATCGTGCTGGTCATACTATAGAATAATTAATTTCTTGTGTTTAGTGAATCATGCTGAAGATAAACTTACTCCCAAAAATGACATGCTAAATCGAAATATTTGTTTAGAAAAAAAAATTAAATCTCACAATTACAGTATTTTCCCAAATCGTTCTGCCCTAATCATGATTAATGACTAGGTAGTTTTGATTGGGCCCACATCGTTACAAGCTTATCGGCTTCCCAGAGATGAGGACTGGCTAAGTGTGGCTAAAGGTTTAACCACATATAAAACACACAATGATGTGGCCAAGTACACACAAGTGTGGCTGGGAGATTTTTAAACGATTTAGCAACATTGGCGAAGAGGTTTCATAACCCAGTGCCAACCCTGCTTAATGGGACTTGGACCTGCAGTGTAAATCCAGCCTTAATGTAACTAGGAGCTAATTCAATGTTTGAGGTTAGTTTCAATTCCAGAAGGCGTGGAACTTACCAGTAGACAGTGGACATACTCTGGGCCTCCCACCAACATGGTGAAATTGCCCAGCTGCTCAGCCAAGGCCAAGAGCACCTCATCTTCATCGTAGATGGTGTCTAATGGACAAAGAGGTTAAGCGTTCCAATTTCATGTTGGAGAATATGACACCATTCTTGATTGTGCCTTAGCATGTGATAACACTGTTAATGAATGACTGTCGAGTCATAACATGTTTTTATTGGGTGGATGGAGGCAAATGGTTACCCGTGAGGAAAGGAAGCAGTTCAGTGCGAGTCCGCTCCACACCGAGAGCCAGTGCAATAGTAGACAACTTCTTGATGCTGTTCAGTCGCAACTATATTGCAACAGAGAGAATTAATGACAAGAACGCATCTTGATGTCATATTCAACATGCAGTCAACCTCACCTACTGGAATTTTATTTTGGAGATCAAACTATTAGCTGAAAATCACACCAATGTGGATAATTGTGTATTCTGTAACACACTAAGGTGGCACCCAAACACCCTGCTTGAAATGGCAATAAGAATGAAGTAGTTTGCCATTTTTAAACTCCTCATTAATACGTATACGTACAGGGGTAACTTTATTTTTCCATCTTAGCAAGATTGAAAATTGTAATATATTGTTGGTGCTTAGCTCATAGACATTTTTTTAAGGGTCATGTTAGTTTGGTGTATATTTAGGGTTGTGATTCTCTAATAGTTTGGGACCCAAAAGCGGGTCAGTATATTTTCAAACTCATCTTACAAAATTACCCCAAAAGAATGAATGGCTAACAGATGATGTGATTAAAAAATAAAAATGCTCCAGAATTGCACGTGTACTTGCATATGTGACGAAGACTGTCCGTAACGTCCACTAACAACCCAGGCTAAATTTAGCTACTCCCTGACATACTAAAATGTTAATCTCTCAGTTGAGACGTTAACATACTTCCTTGACACTGATTACTATTTTCAGGGCTTTGGTGCCATCTTGTGGTTATAGAAGGAGAGCTAAAAAAAAAAAAAAAAAATCGGGGAGTAGGTGAAACCACAACTAGGCAGGATTTAACTTTCAATTCAATTTTGTACATCCCGATGTCATGTTCATCCTCACTTTCTCAGATAACCTGAAAGGAACTGTAATTGGAAATTGTTTCAAGATATAATGTCTATATTTTCAAAGGCTACTTTTTGTTGCGACTCGCGCACAAAATGTGGGTCAAAGGGTGACAACAGTCGAGAACGACTGGTTTTGACTGTTATTATAGACCATTATAAACATTTGTGTGTGTGTGTGTTTGGGGTAGAGCTGAGCACGGCTACTGTTGTTATCGTGTTATTAGCCCTATGGCGAGGGCTAACATCAAATGCGACACAAAATGCAGTCAATCTGAGTCGAAAAGTTGCGACACACGCGTCACACTTCTTGTACGAATGAGAATACAACAGAAACTCAAACTACAACGGCAAAGCTGCTGTCGTTGCTAACCAACCACCCGACACGGAAAGACGTCAGAAGCTGGAGCGCCCAATTCCTTCCAATTGGACATTCCAGCGGTTAATTAACAACTGGTAGAGAATACGAGAAGTCATATTTGATCGTGTATCGCTAACAGGCTCGGTAGCTATCGTAAGAAAGTGATGAGCTAGGCAAGGGTGCGCCCCTGCTTGCTTGGGAAAGCCGGATAGGCCCCACTAGCTTCTTTGCCAGTTAGCAACCGCTCGAAAAAATGTCCCGTTACCGGCGGACTATTTAGGGGAACGGCTCGGCGCTCGCCACCCACCTGAACATCTTCGTTCCTCAGTTCGTCAATGAGAACAGCGATAGGGTAGAGCGAATCGTCTCCATCGGCTCCTGCCATTTTAGATTGTACGGGGACGAACAAACGAATGGCGGCTGCGGCTGGGGCCGACGACGGGGTTTCCGGCTCACTTAAGAGGGGAGCTGGTGCGTTCAATGAAATGCGTTTGCAAGTCACTCAAATGGATGACGTGACAACAACAACAAAACAACAACACGCTTGGAAATTTATCAGTGGACACGTGAATAAAGGCAGTCGCCGTTTCATTGTATCCACAGTACATAACCACGTCATTAAAAAAAGCTGAATAAAAGCTGTGTGAATATTTCTTTTAAAACACACAATCACTGTACTGTATAAGAAAATGTAAATCCTTATATCAAATGTCCAATATCGCCATACATGTCAAGTCAAGACAAGTTCATTTGGCCTTTAAATCTTATTGTTGCTTTTGTTTTACTGGCATGAATAAAATAATCATTGTAATTTCTCCAATTTAAATATATATTAGTTTTAAAAAAAAGTGTTTGCTAAAAATACAGTATATAACAAAAAACATTTAAAAAATGAAAAACGGATTTATCCTCTATCTATCTATCTATCGATCTATCTATCTATTTATCTAGCTATCTATCTGCCTGTCCGTCCATCCATCCAGGACACTGTAAATGTTAATGTTATAAATAATTAGCTTTGTTCTTGATGAGCCACATCATTAGGTGCACCTTCAAGAAAGCTGTCACCAAAGTTCTGTCTTTACAAAGTCAATAATGTTAGTTTTCTTAATTGACATTATCTTAGAGGTATTTGTTTAACAATTAGTTGGAGCTGTGAACATGGATATTTATGTGGCCCCTGGATTGTATCCTAAACCTTTTTATAATGTTTTAGTTATAAAAAATAATTGTGTTTTTTAACAAAATGTTTAATAAACGTTTCATTTAATAAAAGTTTTTAAAATTTATTTATTTTGCTATATTTCGATGAACTTTTTTTCCACTTTCAACAAAAATGTGAAGAATATGCATCCTTTGTCCATATGCAGCCCTACGTTAATAATTAAGTTGTGAGGTCATCATTTTAATTTTCCCTTTTTTATTTACAAAAAAATATTGTTTAATTTTAACGATATATATATATATATATATATATATATATATATATATATATATATATATATATATATATATATATATATATATATATCGTATATATATATATATATATATATATATGCTAGCTAACTAACAAGTGAAGAGCTCGTCTCTGCCCCAACCGGAAGCGAAAAGTTGTGTTTCCGGTGTGTGAGTGCTCGCCTCGCCTAGCCAAAATGGCGTCCCAACAGCAGCAGCCCGGCGGTCCACCAGGCTTACAACAGCAACAAGCCGCTGCACTGCAGCAACAGCAGCAGTTGAATCAACAGCAGGACTTCGACCCTGTGCATCGTTTTAAAATGCTCATTCCGCAGTTGAAAGAAAGTCTACAGGTACTAAATTGAGAACAACTAGAACCCCTCTACTTGTAGATACCACCAAACGCATCCTAAAGTCGTTGTTTGCGTGACGACGTTTGGTTTTTGTTCCCCTCACAGAATCTCATGAAGATCGCGTCGCACAACCTGGCTCACAACACGACCATAGACAACGGAGTGTACGTGTAACGACGACTTATTTTATTATTATGTTCGCACTGTAATGTATGGGACGTCCTCGGTTTACGACGGAGTTCTCTTCCTACGGCACGCTAAAACGAATTTGTTCGTAAGTCTGAACGCACTGCAGGCTATCAATAACCTTAAACCTTGTGTGGTGTTCATATTGTTGTTATTCAGCCAGTGTTTGTGGGTCTGGTGACCCAATGCATTTTAAGGTTTATGCTTCACAATAAAATACTTTTGTTAAAATACTCAACAGATGTTTACTCCGTACCACTTAAAAGCAGCATAAACAGTATATCGGGTTAATATTTGCCTTTTGCCCATGTTACTTAGTAGACAGTTTAGTCTTTCAATGAACCTACCATGCAAGTTTTAGGATTGTGGGAGCAAACTGAGTTACCAAGACACTATAAATATAAAACAATCCATTGTGAAACATCAACAGTGTTTGAGTATACCTTCTTGTGCCATGTGATGAAATAGCACATTCCGTAAACCGAGGATCCTCTATAATTGTTAGCCATTTAATGCTATCTGCGTTACATTCTTTGTTGATGTTTCTTCGGCTTTAGCAAAAGCAGTGACGCTGCTGTTCAGCGCTTCGACAAAAGCCTTGAGGAGTTCTACGCTCTTTGCGATCAGCTGGAGCTGTGTTTGGTGAGATTTAAAGACACCTTAAAAACTTCACTTTGTAATGTCTGTGCTCGCCTGTTCCATTGACCCGAATGCACCTCCGCAGCGGCTGGCGTACGAGTGCCTCTCGCAGAGCATCGACAGTGCCAAGCATTCGCCCAACCTGGTGCCCACCGCCACCAAACCGGACACGGTGCAGACAGAGTCCATGTCCTACGCCCAGTACCTTGGCATGATCAAGTCCCAGATCTCGTGCGCCAAGGACATTCACAACGCTCTGCTGGAATGTTCTAAAAAGATTGCGGGAAAGGGACAGCCTCCGGGAATTATGTAGATCTCGCAATTGACTCATTTTCATTGAAATGCCAAGGATTGTAGGATTTATTGTTGTTGTTTTTTAGCACGGCCTCCAGAGGAGTAGTGCTTTTGGTCATTTATGTTAACACTCCTCTGAATTTAAGGCAGGGTGGATCAATTAAATCCATAATTTTGGTGATTGATTTTGGATTTATCCACTGGACTTTTAATTTTTATTTTACAGGGAACCCAGCAAAGCAGGATATTGCTGCAATTTTGTGCACTTTCACACAGACTCAGCAGATTAGATGCACTGTCTGAGTTAACATCAACATCCCTGTTGCGGCATTGAGGAATTTCCTTACACTAAAGTGCTGTCCCACCTTTGGAATTTAAAGGCATCATTATTGTGGCACAGTGGAGGTTGTGTATGGGAAGCATATCTGCCATTAGTTTGAATTGGAATTTATCACACTTTTTTTTTTTGTTTTTTTCCTTTCTCAAATTTCTAGCACTTGGAGCGTAAAATAATTGGGCAGATGTTAGCTGACTTCACTTCCCTGGCTTGTTTTTTTTCCCCCCCCCCACCACATTTGAAATTTCGCAAACTTAATTTTTGACACAATTGTTTGATGGTAAGTTTTCAGTGTTGGGCAATTTGATGGTTAAAAACAAAAGTGTTATAAATTCACAGAATTTTCGGAGAGTTAAATTTAAATTCAACTGCACAAATGGCATAGCCGACCGGTCCTTTCTTGCAAATATGTACGCGGTGTTCCATTGCGGCCACTAGGTGGAGCCAGAGCTGTACTCACCGACTAGTGTATTTAAAACCTACTAGAATACGGAAACTTTATTTGGGGTTAATCAGAGGCACTTTAGATGCTGTTAGGTGTGTGCTTACTCCTCTTTAACATATGTTTGCGTGTGATTGGTTAATTCTGAACATAGCCACATTCGCAGTTATGAGTGTGTGTACACTTATGCAACACCCCCTAAAAAAAGATTTTTTTCTTATTAAACTACGGATTAAGACCACATCAATGTTGGAAAGTTGTGAAGTGATTTATCGTGGTCTAATTTTTTATATTACAAAAACCTGGCCTTTGAACAGGGGTTTGTAGACTTTATATATTCACTGTATACCGTAGCAACAGAGGGGGAGAGCGGTTGTCCATTCTGTCATGGCCAGGTGTCAAACAGTAGTAGTGGGTGCTCTTTGGGTCCTTCAACTGCTGTGTAACATTTCAGATCAAGTGCTTCGATCCAACAATAGCTGTACACATTTTTGTTGTGACATTTTTATTTTTCAATTCTAAATGTATATTTAAAATATACAAGAACAACAGTTGCGAGTGGCGTTACTGAGCTTGGATGAAAAATGAACAATACAAAAAGGGAAAGCAATGTTTCTTTGTACAAAGATTACAGCAGACAAGACATTTCAGGCACTCAAAAAAATACATTGACCTATATTCTATGTGTGTTAGTGGATCAAATTAAATCACTCACTCAAATTGTTATGACCATATGATGACAGTTGATGTGGAATTCCCTTTTCAGCATCAACACTGCATCCATCGCATCAACAAGTCAAACAGTCAACAGCTTATGTCTCATGGGATAACAGCAAATAACATTTCATCAAAAACAAAAACTTGTTTTTCTGTGCTCTTTTTAATAACGAAATGATGCTCTGGGAGGACCCATGCTAATTCCTTCATGCGTTGCATAGCTGCTACCTACTGTACATCTCTCATCGATCTCTTCAAGGACACCGATTGGTCCACTCATTCTGAATCAGAATCCAGCTAACCTATTCATGGTTATCATGACATTTACAGTGCTTCAGTTCCTGACTTTCTCAATCCTTTGTGCCACTGAGACTTAAGTGGGAGACCTGACCGTCATTGAAAATATAGAGAGTTAGACGGGAGCAAAAGATGGGAACAAGCTGTAAACACATTAATTTGCTATGGACAAACTGCGTGACACAACACACCTTGAGAAGCAGTGACCAATACAACCGAGTCAAAACGTGGAACGTCACTAAAACGTTTCCATTTGTGGGCCTTCTGACTTAGTCTTGGGGATGATACCATTATTGTATGTGTCTATATACTGTATGCATTGTGAGCACTTGAGACCATGTAAATGGTTTTACTACTTTGTCGAGTTGGAAACTTTCAGGATACTTTTAGGTTTGGACTTGGGTTGTTCTCTGTAAAAGCACAAAACAGACGTATTACATCACACACCTAATTAAACCTTGATTCATTGATGTTTTATTTTTTTGCAGATTATACTGAAACCTCCAAAGTCAAACACCATCTGTTCCGTGATGCTGTCATAATTGTCTGTCATTTTTTTAACGTTTTCGTAAAATAAAAAAACAACAAATTCAATAAACCAAGAAGAGTCCAGTAGCCTTGATTCAACTTTTACAAACAAGGATGACTGAGAATCTAAAAAGACATGAAAGAAAAAGCATTTATATATATATATATATATATATATAGATAGAGAGAGAGAGAGTGTCAGTAAATGGGGCGATCGATAATTGCTAACATCCCCTCCACTCTCTCCTTGATTTTCACCCGTTTCCTTCTTTGATGCGATCCGCTTCTCCCTTGACAATTGCCCCGTTTTGTTATCGTTCAATAAAAAAAAAAAAATAATAATAATAGTAGTGATACACTACAGTATTATTTTATGTGCAGTCTCAAAACCCAATACATGGTCACAGTTTTCCCGCTGCAGTGAGTTGGTAGATGTGCG
The DNA here is from genome assembly GCF_024500275.1 of Phycodurus eques. NCBI lineage: Eukaryota > Metazoa > Chordata > Actinopteri > Syngnathiformes > Syngnathidae > Phycodurus > Phycodurus eques. The sequence goes on from NC_084531.1 coordinate 11,100,618, forward strand.
GTGCTCAAGTCTTTTTGTGTGCCACGTCGAGTCACCAATAAAACATTTTTTTGCAATGGTCCAATTAAGCCGCGTTCGGCTGTGTCACTCAGTGTGCGGCGGGCATTTGATGCTTGAGTGAGATGCTTGCTTTTGAGTCTTGTTTTTTGTGTGACTTCTGAGGCATATTTTGGTTTTAATTCCAAACGCTGACTTTGTTGGTTCCGCTGTATTTTAAGGTGTCCCCTGTTATTCCTTTCCCTGCTATAACTAACCTGTGGGTCCGCTCAGGACCAGCGAGAGGTGCCTGCTGACCTCCGTGACGTCGGGGCGGCTCCAGCTGAGCCATGGAGCCAGATGGCTTAAACTTTGACAACTCCTTCTGCCACTCCTCGTCAAAGGACTGTGCTTCAGCTGAGAGAGAATAGTCAGGACACGAATGTCAGGACAAGCAAAAGGAATGTAATGACACCGATAAACATTCCTTAACCTACATTCATCCATATTCTGGAAGTCTTGTATGAACTCCTTATCTCCTGTTTTCTTGTTCATTTTCTTTTCGACGACGTGTCCTCTGTCTTGAATGTGGTGGCCAATGGACATCTTCTCAAGGCCACTTTCAGAGTCTTTCAAGGCTTTTACAGTCTCCTTCACCTGCATGCATATTGACAGTGGAAAAAAAACTTTCAACGCATAAATATACCTGCACATTATTTGACTATTTTATTGTCACATCCAAGTAGAAAAATCTTAATTTGGATCTGCACCACATTGTATGTTTTCACAGATAGTCAGCTCATGTGTGTGCAGTGCACTGATTTTATCATTAAGACTCATGCTGCAGTCACTAAGAAATGAAAGCACAATCTCTTGCTATGTTAACATGGATGTACACCTTCATCTGAATATGCACAATTTCTCCTTGGTCAGTGTAATCTAGTTCAATAATGCAAAAATAACCTTCTTGGTATAGGCAAGAATTCAAGGAGTATTAGGGCCTTACACACACCCACACGCACGAGAGATTAAAATTACAATCTAATATTAACGGGATTTTTTGAAAAATTAGAAACAAGTTGCATATTTGAGGTAGTTTATCACTTTATTCTTGTAATATTACAACTCAAATCTAAAGTATTTTCTCGATAAGAAGTTGTACATTTTGGAGATTAAAGTCATACGATGACAATAACAGTTGTGTATTCTCAAGGTAAAAAGTCATATTTTAACAAGTGAAAATCTGCCCACACACAATGCATCCTTCTGACTATGAATTATTTTATTACATTTTGTTGCATCAATTAAGCAGTTTTCCTAAAACTGGTTATTTAAATTATATTTTTTCATTTGCCTAACTAAATACTGTTAATCAAGTTATAACTAATAAAACAGGAAACATTTTTACATATACAATAAAAACAATTCAAAAACACGTTTGATTCATTAGAACTGCAAATAAAATGTAAACATAAGAATGAGAATTATTGAGATATGTTTATTATTTAAATTAACCGTCTCTCATATGTAAAAAGACTCATAACATACGCTAACCTACAGAAATTCACTTCCATAACTATTTCTCTGAATTTCCATATTGGTAAAATTATGTCAAGAATATGAATACAGGACATTTATTGCAATATATTATGTAATAGGTTAAAAATTATTCTGCATACTGTTCAGTTGCACAATTTAATTATTACACTATAAATTGTAATCATTAAAAAATGATGGCTTCAATATTTGTTATTTTAATGCATTTACTGCATCAACCTTGTAATGGTGGACGCAGTTGCAGCCAAATGTCTTCTCTTTTGTGCTTCTTTTGCATTTCCTGTATCCACTATTGCTGCTGAAACGATGCAAATTTCCCCATTGTGGGACTAATACGTTATCTTAGATCATAAACATTTATTATACTGATGTACTTTTAAACTTGTAGGCCTGTTTTCTCAAGTGACGTAGCAGACTAGCGGTGATGTGCTAATTAATTTTTGGTGTGTCTCGTGTTAGTGTGTATTACAGTATTTTCACAATAGACACTTATTAATTTACCTGCAATTTTGGTCTTTAAACTTGGTTACTCTCTGCTCTAACGTGGCTCGAGCCAGACGTACGTGACAAGTTTACTGTATTATCCATGTCACAATAGCTTAGCAATTAGAATGGCATCTTTTGTCTTTCTGCTGTTAATTACTCCTTGTCCTCCCTTTGTGATAACGATACTTGTCAGAAGTGCAGCTCATTCGCAGCCACGGAGGTGATGATTAGTGACTTATGCTGCGTTGACACCGGACGCGAAGCAAATGTTCGCCTCCATGGCTCGGCATCGTATTTAGCTGCTTTAGCTGTAGCTCGTAGGTAGCTGGGGCAGTGCAAAATAGTGTGCAACAGCAGCATTACTGTATATTAAGCACAAAGGTTTGGCGACGCCTGGTTAAAAACTCAAAGGCCGTAACATTAAGTACACCTTCACAGTCCGAGTCTCCACTGGATCAAAAATGTTGCTTTTATAGAAATAACACTCAATTTTGACTGCTACTGTCAGAGAACCATTAATATGTATACTGGGTAGTGTTTGGTTACCCCAACCTCTATGAGGGCCAACATATCCTCTGTTGATGCACTTACATCTCCAGGGGCACGGCGTGTCGACGACGAGACCTGAAAGACCTTTGGTGGTTCGTTTCCAACCTTGGAATACGTCATGACTGACGAGGAGCTGAATGAGTGGGTGTTTGCGTCCGTGGACATGTTCTCCTGACACACAAACAAATAAACACATCATTTTACTTGCCAGGGCCAGGTGTCCCGGCACTGCGGCCTGCTCTCTGGCCTGCCACGCCTTTCTCCCGCGGGTTTTTAATGCACCACATACATTCGCACATCCTTTGGGGAGCTGGTTGGCCTGGGTGGGGGTGACGGTTGAGGGTCATGATTGGCCTGTGACCATCTCGCCTCACCCCCACCAGTCTTCTCAATTTTAATGGGCTACACCCCGCCACACACGATAACAGGGATAATGGTTGCCAGTCGGGAACCTGGTAACCATAGTAATAGGGTGGATGGTCACATTTCTCTTGGCTTGCGACTTGTGGTAAAATATCTAGACTGTCTACTGTTCTGCTCTGGTTCTCACACCCTTTTCCCTTGTCCATTCTGTCCCTCTGTCTGTTCCCTCAAACCCTTTTCTGTCCGGCTACATTTTCAATAAACAACAGAATAATACAAAAATAAGCAGGTGGAGTATTTCAAACTCCCCTGTTGCACAGCAAAACTGTTCCAGCACAAAAGGCATATAGATTCACCATTCTGCATGGCCATACAGCTCAACAGGACAGGTTACAAAAAAAAAAAAAAAAAAAAAAAAAACTATCCACATGTGGAAGATATGAAATGTTACTGGTGTGAACTCACAAAGTTTTTGCACATTCCCTCCATCTTGCTCCTCATGTTGGTCATGATGTTGTCGAACATGCTGAAAGGGTTCATTGTGGTGTCCTGCACAAACACACGAGGTACAAAGAATAGTCACAGCAGTTTGATGGTTAAGCTTGGATGCCACCTGTTCTCAAGGCATTATCAGCTCATAAACAACTCTCTTATGTGTGTACATACAAACAAAACATGCGTCGGTTTCGGCATGCTATATGTATCGTCCCCGTTACATCACCTGAAGCAGGTAATTCACCACACTATGCTCTACTAACATTCACACAAATCAAGGGAATGTAACCCACATGCGAATAGTTTGTCTTATTGGCTTGGACCACAGTTGGAACAGAATTGTCTTAATTGTACAAACATTACAGCACACAAAAATAGTCCTTTTCAACCTATATTCAATTAAATACAGTACAAATATAATGTTCTAACTGACTTTTATTTTTGTTGCAAATATTCACTCATTTTGAATTTGATGTTTACCACTGTGTTACATCACCTCTCCTTTTAACAACACTCAGTAAGTGTTTGGGAACTGAGGACACATTGTTGAAGCTTGGTATGTTGAATTCTTTCCAATTCTTGTTTGATGTACAGCTTCAGTTGCTCAACAGTCTGAGATCTCCGTTGTCGTATTTCGCGCTTCATCATGCGCCGCACATTTTCAGTGGGCGACAGGTCTGGAGTGCTGACAGGCCAGTTTACTACTCACACTTTTACTGTGAAGCCACAGTTGTAACACGTGCAGAATGTGGTTTGGCATTGTCTTGCTGAAATAAGCGGGGATGTCGCTGAAAAAGACATTCCTTGGATGGCAGCATATGTTGCTCCAAAACCTGTATGTACCTTTCAGAAATAATGGTGCAGTCACAGATGTGCGCCCCCATACCACTAGAAATACTGGCTTTTGAACTTTGCGCTGATCACAATCTGGATGGTCCTTTTCCTCTTTGGCCCGGAGGACACGACCTCCATGATTTCCAAAAACAATGTGAAATGTGGACTTGTCAGACCACAGCACTTTTCCACTTTGTGTCAGTCCATCTCAGGTGAGCTCAGGCGCAGAGAAGCTGGCGGCGTTTCTGGGTGTTGTTGATATGTGGCTTTCACTTTGTATGGTAGAGATTTAACCTGCATTTGTAGATGCAGCGACAAACTGCGTGAACCAACAGTGGTTTTCTGAAGTGTTCCTGACCTCACGTGGCAATATCCTTTGCACAATGATGCATTTTTTTTTTTTTTTTTTTAGGGATATAAGGTCACGGGCATTCAATGTTGGTTTTCGGCCTTGCCACTTACCTGCAGTGATTTCTCCATATTCTCTGAATCTTTTGATGATATTATGGACCGTGGATGATGAAATCCCCAAATTCCTTGCAACTGTACACTGAGAAATGTTAAATTGTTCGACTATTTCCTCATGTAGTTGTTCACAAAGTGGTGAACCCAATATATATACCCAATCATGACACTCATCTGTTACTAATTAACCTGTTTACCTGTGGAATGTTACAAATGTATATATATTTTTTTTATTATTCCTCAACTTTCCCAGTCTTTTGTTGCCCCTGTCCCAGCTTTTTTGGAACGTGTTGCAGGCATCCAATTCAAAATTGAGTGAATATTTGCACAAAAAACCCCCCCAAAAAACGTTAATCAGTTTGAACATTAAATATCTTGTCATTGTAGTATATTCAATTTAATATAGGTTGAAAAGGATTTGCAAATCATTGCATTTAGTTTTTATTTAGGTTTTACACAACGTTCTAAGCCGGGACGGTGGACGACTGCTTAGCACATCTGCCTCACAGTTCTGGGTACCAGGGTTCAAATCCCGGCCCCACCTGTGTAGAGTTTGCATGTTCTCCCCGTGCCTGCGTGGGTTTTCTCCGGGCACTCCGGTTTCCTCCCACATCCCATAAACATGCATGTTCTAGAAGTTGGATGTTTTCATCAGTGGTGCTCGCAGCAGGCCTTTCGCGCCTTGGTTTGTCATAGATAGTGTAAATTGTAATACATGATGGAGCAGTGTGATGGCCATAAAGCTTCTCAAACTGGTGCTGAACAGTCAAGGACAGAAACACTCCTTCTCTGGCAGCAATTTTGCAACACTGCTCCAATGTCATTTGGCAAGCCATGTGCAAGGGAATGAATGCTAGGCTTGCAAAAACTGCAAAGCATAAGCTGTCAAATAGTGATAGTTTGTCCAAATGATACCTGAAACAAAATAGAAAAAAGGAAGCTAATAGCGACTTTTGGGACACCCTGTATTTCACAGGATTTGGGTTACTTTGATGAGCAATATAGGAAGTGTTAGAGGATGCATTTGACAAGAACTGATGAACAGTTGAGTGTTACTTGAAGGAAACTCTACTGACTGTGCTTTCAATGGGCAATAATGACTGACTGATGTCCTGGAGGTTGAAACAATATCATATTAAAAATAAGTGTAGACTTTTACATTCAGTAGATACCATCTTAGAACATACACAGTGGACATTTGGCCAGGGATCTGCTGGTTTACCTATGGAAACTGATAATTGTTATACAAATTTACAAAGTTTACAATTGTGGAAGTTAAAGGCTTGAATGTTGAGGTAAAGTAAGACATGGCTTTATCTGGGACAAAACTGCTGGCGTTTATGACTCTGCAGCCCCACCCGCATAAGCATCCCGGCATCTATCGCTATGTATGTGTGTGTTATGTGCAGGGGCTACAATCAGCGTGGTGTTGAATGACTTGTGTTCCATGCGTAATTGGGTCGCATTGCCAGAGATTAGTGTGGGCTTTAACACTGAAACTGAGCTTCATTCTGGGAAGGCTACACAGAGGCTGAAGAGTCCAAGGCTGCTCTGCTCCGCTCGCTCAGCTCTTTTACAAAAGGTCAAGCTGATGTAAATACAACACTCCTGGTCACTATCTCGCAGGCCAATTTTATCCCACGGTGGCATTTATGGGCAAATAAATGCCACTTCCATTTGTGACCAGATTATATTTAGATAAGGAACCTGTTGTTAGGGCCCCACTTGTCGCTGCATCGAACCCAGAGGTTGGTTTGACTAGATTAGCAATCCAGTCTAGTTCTAAACAAAAAAACTCTCATACAGTTAGAAATGAATACCTCCTATTTAAAAAAATGACCTGTCACTATTCAAACTATTCTAAGACTCAAAAAACAGCAGCATGTGACTGTACATTTATAAACGAGCGTGCCTAGAAGATGAAAGGTGATATGAAGCAGTAAGTGGCTATCCTCAGGAGACGGCAGGGAAATATGAGCCCTCCTAGCTAAGTTAGCTCCATGGTAGATAAACACACGAGGGTTATTTTCCCACTGGGAATCGAAAGTGTTGAAAACTACATTTAAAAAAACAAAAAACAAAACAGAAAATCCTCAAGAAAAATTATGTGGTCAACATGTTGAAGCATGATTTGATTTTGTACTAAACGTGCATGTTTACCAGTGTATTTCAGTGTACCGCTTGGCTGTGGTATAAGGGGCCGTACGAGAGTGAGCTGTCAAAGTCATGCTGGGACAAACAGAAAACAGAAGTGAGAAAGAAAAGAGAGAAGGACTCACATAATAATATTGTCTTAAATATTAGACAATGATGCCTTATTTGAAAGAAAGACTGTCATGTGCTCAATCCCTATGGGACATTTTGTTCACGAACATCATATCCCCCATGCCCAGCAAATAAATATTACTGTAACTCCAACTGACTAAAAATCGTGACACTGAAGTCACATGTTGCATCGCCATTGATAAAGGCTCAGTTTTGCGAGGTAGTCATTGAACAGTGTCTGAGTTTGAAGTTGGACATGTTCCATTCCAAGACGCGATCTCCCAGATTTCCCATCGGGTTTTGCCTGAGAAAATAATGTAATTCAACTGCAGCCATCATAACGGTATCATTAACTCATTCACCGCCAGACATTTTCAAAGTTCACCATATTACCAGAGTATTTTGATTGATCGTTCAAGACCCACAGAATACTGTGGTCTGTGACGATACAAGCACCAAACCTACCAAAAGAAAGACTAGACTCTCTTCTTTTACCAGAAAAAGTCTGTCATGAAAAGAAACAGAAGCAGCACAAATAGTTTTTGCTTTTGTGACACTTCAAACTATAAAAACAACAAAAATATCACCAAGAAACAGCTTTTGTAAAAATAATAATTTTTTTTACAGATAAACAACTATGAAATGCGCCCTGAGGGATGCTGATTCACCGCATGGCTCAAGTTCAACGTCTGTGGCTTTTTTTATATGGCTTTCGTCATTCATGATTGGGACACCAACACTCTGTTTATACCATACATATACATCTATACATCTATATATATATATATATATACACACACAACGTTAAGCAACTTACACTTGAACACTGTATGTATATATATATATATATATATATATATATATATATTATACACAGACACACATCTATATCTATATATACATATATATATATATATACACACACAATATATATATATATATATATTTACAGTGTTCAAGTGTAAGTTGCCTAAAGTTGTCAGACTTCCAAAATGTTAGTATTTCTCTCCCTCATAATCGACCTGACAAAACGAGATTCACCACCTAATCTTTATTTTCGACCGCTGATCTCAAATCCAAAGAGATGAAATGCTGCCAACTGCAGGGACCTGTAAGTCATTACAGTGGTTTTCAAACCTGAATTTCATAGACAAGGTGGGTGAGACCCTCTTCCACTCTTGACAAATTGTTGATAGTAAACAGTTGGTAACTGTACTGGGAATGTTTTAAGTAAATGTTTTTTGTTTTTATGTTTTAAGACTTTACTGTCATATAATGCAAATGTAAAAATAATATAATTACCAGTAACTAACGCAAGGGTGAATTGTCATGTTTTTTTATTTTTTTTATTTAAGTTTTTATATATATATATATTAAAAAAAAAAAAAAAAAAAAAAAAGGCAGTGCCTTTATATTTTGAGAGACCCTGGTGAAGATAAGCGGTATGGAAAATGGATGGATGGGCAACACGAATGATGTTTTGAGGTACGCAGTGGCTCTACTTTACAGGCACATTTCCTCCCAAATGTTTGGTTGAATGTCCAAATTATACATTTTCAGAGGCATTGGATTTAGAGATTATATTGTATTGTGGGAGCAAACACTTCTGCCACACACTTCTGAAGTGTGGAGTTCAAATCGCTTGGCTCCGGCCTTCCTCTGTGGCGTTTGCATGTTGTCCCCTGGCTTGTGTGGGTTTTCTCCTGGTACTCTGGCACAATCCCAAAACATACGTTAGGTTCATCGAAGACTCGGTTCATTGAAGACTCTGTTAAAGACTCTGTTAATGTGAGTGTTAACGCTTGTTTGTCTTTATGCGCCCTGCGATTGACTTGGCAACTGGTCAAGGGTGTACACTGCCTTCAGCCCAAAGTCAGCTAGCTGGGATAGGAGCCACCTCATCTGCGACTCGAATGGAAACGCTCACTATACTGTAGAATAGGGATGCACCGACCGCATTTATTTGAGACCGAGTACTAGCCAAAAGTATCCGTTCACCTGCCTTGACTCACATTTGATCTGAACTGACATCCCCTTCTTAATCAATAGGGTTTAATATGACATCGGTCCACCTTTTTACAGCCAAATGCTGTAAAATGCTTTTTACAGCTAAATGCGCTTCTCCTAGAAGCGCATTTGTGAGGTCACACAGTGATGTTGGACAAGAAGGCCTGTGCAGGCCAGTCAAGTTAATCCACACCAAACTCTGTGTACTTGAATTTGAGCCTAACCCCAATAGAGTATTGATACGTGATAATGGATTACATCGTTTGTGATGATTTTGTTTCTATTTTATGAAGTAATTTACTGTTTAAAAACACACAAAAACTTTTATTTGGATTGCATTAAGTTTCATTCAAAAATAACACTTTTAGAATAACAACAATTTTAACATCCAACTGCATGTTTAACAGTAAATGTCTCACATATTTCACTTAAATTTAACCTGTAACACAAGGCATTACAGTTATTTGTGATGTCGCAGTCTGAACACAGGGGGCACTACGTGTAAGGAGCACATATAGTAGCTGAGCGGAAGAAGAATTAAGAGACGAAGAAAAACGTGGAGTCTGGTGGATATACAAGTAGGAATACAGATGCCATGTTGCCTCTTTGTGTTAACTAAAAAATAAAGTCGGTCACAAGAAATGCAAGACTGCATGTTAAGAATGCCGCAAGTTATCAAATAAAACTGTGACAGGACAACGGACAAGATACTTCCACATCCCATCGCTTACTTCTCTTGGCAGACGGCCCGCTGCCGCAGCTGGTGGGACAAGTGGAGTGCATCATCCATTTTGCAGAGCATAATTTGTTGTCAGCAGTGGATAACTTAAAATATTTCCACAATGCTGATACGGCTCAGACTCCACCTGCCTGGAAGTTATATGTTATGCTGGTAAAGTGGTATTGATGTGTTAGTAGCGGTAAGAGTAAGAGTACAGACGTACAGTTTCAACAGAGATACTGATACTCGTATCGGTGCAGCTCTACTGTAGAACATGGCTGGATGGATTATATTGTGGTTGTAGTTTGCACTTAAGTGGAACTGCACTTAAGTGGAACTGCAGTTCCACTTAAGTCAATTTTAATTACATTATTTAAGGCAGCAAAATAGGATGGGGATTATTTCACCCTGTGCAAACCAAAAGAATCGAATCAAGTGTTTGGATAGCTGCTGTTCAGTCACCGAGGTCATTAGAGCAGGACACATGATCTAGTTAATGGCAGCGATCTGCAGTAATTAAGAAGCATCAAGTTGCTGCCTATTGAGGCCAAACTTGTGATGAAAGTCATTATCAAGGATAAATATATAGGCCTCCATGACATTGTGGGATTAAACAGGTTCACATGCTTGTCCTCATTCAAGGAAAGGTTAACGGGTACAAAACTAGAGTCCACTTTTTACTAAGTAGTGCTGTTCAGTTCTGTTTGCTACAATACAGCAATTTTTTGAGAATTAGTAGCTGGAGGACCTAGGCTTTACACCATCAGGACTTTTGGCGCCGATCACTGATCAGAGAGTTTATAAAAAAAAAAAAAAAAAAACGGCAACCAATCACCAATCCGATCACAAGATGGAGCAATGTGTATTTAAATGACTTGTTCATTTCCTGTATATAATTGTGTACTGTATACTGAGTATCTTCAAAAATATTCTCATCAGGTCATGTATTCTAATCAGTCAGGTCAAATCAACATTACAACATGACAGAAATAATGGGTGCTAAGTTACTGTAATTAAAATACTTAAATTACCTTTAGAGCCCGATTCAACAGAACGCTGGCATGTTTACGTACAACCGTTAGTGCTAGCACTAGCTTGCTAGGCTACATAACTTTTTGTTGCCTGCTTGCAAGCCGTATCGTATTAAAAGTAGGTGATATACCTCAACCAATCCGAACGCCTTCTACCCCTAGCACCGGTGACCACCCCCACACTTCTCTCCCTATTTTGTTCTTTTTTGACAAACCCAATACATACAAATATACTGTACACGATGGGGACGCGGAGTAAATGTCTTTTGTGGAGCCAATCAACAGCGAATTATGACATTAAAGCTGATCAGCATAAGATGCTAATTATCCGCCAATCAGATCGGTGTAAAGTCTAATAGGATCTAAATGGTGCCAGAGACACACCACAGTCATTTGATAGGTTAATAATCGCCCTTCTTATGAAAATGAAAAGAAAACTTGAGAGAAAGAACACAAAATGGTGATTAGGCTCTATTATAAGCTTCACCTAGTATAAGACTATATTATGTTGTTCACGGTTGGTTGGTTAGAAGGATTACGCAAAAGTGCAGAACCAATTTAAGAGAAATAGTATGTATGAAAAGGAACAACCCATATAATTTTGAAGAGTACCTGGGCAAAGGTGAAAATATGCAAAAGTTTTTTTTTTTTTTTTTTCCCCATTGGAGTTACTGGTATTAATTGAACTCAGAATAAAAAATGATTTGTCAGCCATTGTGAACCAGAAAGTAGGCTGCAAATTAACAACCAAATGGAGAAACAAGATAATGTTTACAGTCCAAGGTGTTCACTATGAGGAGTGTTCTTAACAAAAGGTATAAATAAAATGTTGAACTATTCTCTAGCTTCATTACAGAAGCTTTAAAACGAGCTATTGAAAAACGTTTTTCAAAGATATTTTAAAAATCGTGATAATTATCGAGATCGGACAACATGAAAAAAAATATATAACTTGGTTTTCTTTTTTTTTTTGCCACATCACCCAGCCCTAGTTGCAGCCCTATTAAAAAAAATGGTTATTTTTAATAAAATATATTTTTGTTAACATTTTTGGGTGTGTGGATTAATTGGATTTAAATTATTTCCTACGGGAAATTTTGGTTCAGTTTTCATACAATTTGGTATTAGTCAGACTTTTAGGAACGGATTAATGACGAAAACCGAGGCTCCACTGTATTAATTTTACCAAGCAGATGCTAACATAAATACACATCTTTTATATTACACAACACGTCAGTATTGCTCAGCAAACATCTTCCTCGTCTGGCTCCATCATGTCAGTTTTACTGTATTTTAGCTTAATTGTACAGTAGTTAACTTATTTGTACACTTGTGTGACAGTTAAGAATGGTAAAATGACACTTAAATATAGCCGTACAGATAATAAACCTTTTATGACGGTGACAGTCTGAGCTAACGTTTGAGAGTTTCCACTGTACTTACAAGAAACTACTGTATAGTGTACCGATGAAACAATGACCTATAAATAGTGCTCCTCTGGGCTATAGATATAACAGGTGGAGGCCAAGGGTGCTGACCTTCTACTAAACCAGAGACGAACATGGCCTCTGTGCAAGTGTTGCTTCAATTGAGCCTCCATAGATTACTTGCTCTACAAACTCGACTAATGAGGCGGGCACATGTGGATTAGTCGGTTGTTGAGTGTATGTGGCGGTCATGTTCTCACCCTGTGTTCGCTCCTCAGCGCCGGAGGCTCCACTGTGTCGTGCCCGCGGTTTCTCCCGTCCGTGATGCTCGGCATGAAGGGCCCGCCCAACGGCTCAGAGAAGCTCCGCATCATCTGGCGCATGTGATCCCGGTGTGCTTGGAATGGATCTCTTCACAGGGGACGAAGATTAAGAATTTCACTTAAACGTTGCCTGTACTGTTTTTAAAGCTTTTATGGTTGCCACAGTTTGACTCTGCAGGACGAATCAAAGTATACAAGGGCCACTCTGATCTTCTTTAATAAAATTCAAGCCATCAAGCAACTGTATTATATTGTAAAACACTGCTACATCACATCTTAACGTTAAAGTTGATAAGGCAAATCGTGTATGACAGTGGTTCTAAAACTTTTTACAGCAAGTACCATCTAAAAAAATTACTTAAAAGTTGCATGAACTGAACTGTACGTAATAAATTGGATTTGAAGTTGAAGCCACTCACTGTAACTATGCATTTTGAACATTTAATTAAGTGATACTTTCACATACCACTAGAGAGAGCCAATGTTACACACTTTAAGAATCCCTGGTATGCATTTTCAGGATTTTGGGGTTGTTTGTGACGTGTATACAACTAGAATAGATTTGCCCCTGCACCTGAGCAGGACGTATCCCCATTCAGAACTAAAACAAGACCAATTTGTATGATGTGGACAATTTTTAAATCATCATCATTAATGTGATATACAGAATTCACAGATTGGATCTTGACAACATGAAGGAGAAAGTGGAGCAAACCATTTAAAAAAAAAAAAAAAAAAAAAAACTGAATTGTATTCATTCACCAGGCCATTATAAAAAGTGTTTATAGTTCCTCTGCGTCTTTGTATACCTAGAAACGCCCTATATAAAACAATTATTATTTTTATTAGTAGTTGTGAGGGGCGTTGGGCTCATGGGGGACCCTCACTTTTCATTTCTCCCCCACAAAAAACAAAAACAAAATCGAAAAACAACACACGCACAAGAGTGTCTGGCTGGCTTGGCTATTTCACATCTCGTATTATGACATATATTTCTTGAAAATTCACATTATACAGCGAATAAACTTAATATAATATTTTTTTAGACACACAAGTACTATTTAACGATACCTTACTTTTCTTCTTTAAGTTTCTTAAACCTCCACGTGTACAAAAATATACTTTTAAATTTAAGATATATTTGGTTAATTTTGTACAATTGCGCAGAAATAAATTGCACAAACTAAGTCATTTATGCTCCTCTTTTATCTCCTTATTTCGCTCCCATACATTATTTGCAAATAAAAATATAATCTAGAATCTATATAAAAAAGAAACACGACATTTTTTATTTTACATTTTTATTTACATTTTAAACTTTTTTTTCATTTGACCTCCGACATCACATTAGGGGTGAACAAGCTAGCTTAAACGCGGAACATTTGAGGCCAACTTACGAGAAGAATGGGTCGTCGTCAAAGCCCCTGGAGTTGCCGTTCCTGAACATCGCCGCGGATGTGAAAGTGGTAAACTTAAAACAAAATAGCGAAATTGAAAAAAAAATAATTAAACATAAGTCCTGTACGCCACAGGTGGCAGCGAGCTCGACTGCTGTAATGTCACAATGGAGTTCGTGCGGGAGATTTAGGACCATGGGCATTCAACCATGTGACGTAAATGCCGTTCTCTGATTGGTTTATTAAGACAACCTGCGTCCACCAGGTTGTTGTGTCGCTGAGGGTTGCCATGACGACAGCGCTCTGGAACAAGTTTCCCTCTCTTTTATAATCGTCACCGTGAAGAAATTGTCACACAGTAACTTACGCACCTTCTTACAAAATGTTTATTTTTGTTTTGACCGTTCACAGCAGCGGGACAGCGTGTAAGGATTCGATAACATTACAAGCAACGTTAACGCGGTGGTTTAAGTGTGTGCTCTTGCTTTTGAGCATAGTTGTATTTAAGACTTCATTACCACACTGGCTATTTGGAGGCGATGGCGGTGTGACAAAGTGTCCCACGCTGGGTATAGATTTACCATCTGGCCCGCTCCATAAATAGGTCCGGCTCTTGATTCGCTACGCTGCTTTAAAATGTCACTCATAATTAACATTCAGTCATGAGAAGTACATATATACAGTCAACAAGGTGAGGGCATACAGTAAAAAAATTAAATAAAATAAAAAGTAAGACACCTTTATATCAGCTCTTTTTATTTGTTTTCAACAAAGGACAACACACGCTACAGTGGATGTATAAAGTCTCCACATTCCTGTTCAAATGTCTTTTTTTTTTTTTGTTACATAGAAAATGAGACCAGGATAAACCATTTCAAAATGTTTGCCACCATTAATGTGACATAACCCTTACAACTCAATTTAAGGTTCTGCTGTTAATCTTTTCCTTACATTTTTGTTGTCACATCTTACATACAGCGATATTACTACCATGGTTCTTGGTAATCATAGTTGGTCCAAGAACCGGACATCCCTCCAAAAAAGAAAATGGGCCACGGACGCTGCAGAGAGGCAGACAGCAACATTGAGGGAGCTGCAGGAATTTACCGCAAATACTGGCTGTTTAGCACATGTGACAAAAATCTCCCATCCTTTTCAAATTTTTGGGCTATGGGGTAAGTACCACCACAAGACGGAATTACAAAGAAGAAAACAAACAAACACTTTAAGCCACCCAAATGTGTGTGAGAAAATGTATCATGGTCCAATGACATCAAGGTTTAACTTTTTGTCCGTAATTCCCCAAACCATGTTTGGCGCAATCATAAGATCGCTCATCACCAAAAGAAGACCACACCAACACTGAAGCATGGTGGTGGCTGCATCATGCTTTTGTACTGGGCCTTAGTCAAGCCTACTAGAACATCTGAATTCAGAACTCAGTCAATTCCCAAGTTATAAGAGGGTGTGCACACCGAGGCAACCACATTATCTCTCTCTTTTCAATTGAGTTGTACAGGTTACAGATCACATTCATGCTGGAATATATATCTCAAAAAGCTGGCATTCGAACAGAGGTGTGTAGACTTTTGTTTACCACTCTATAACTAACATGCTAACTTCAATCGTGTCATCTTTACTGGGAGAGTTATCGGTCTTTGACAAGAGCATACTAACAGCAGGAAAACCATAATCATGCCAGTTTCACTATGGTTTAATTTCCATTGGATTCCCTTCTCAAAGTTTCAGTGGAACGCGTAGAATACAATGAAGCAAAAATTCTGTGGAAATGTGGGAGCCAGGAAGTAGAGAGGAAAGGGATCCGGGCCCAGGACACATCATCTGGCGTTCTCTGGTTAGGCCACAGGACTTCCCATGAGCCTCTCCTGGCGTAGTGACATAAGTCGGTTGAGCCACAACTCTTCAGCCTTCTCTTTGTCCATGAACAGCTGTGTGGGACAGAGCACACAGGGGACAAAATTTAATTTTTCACAGGGCACTATTTGCATATCTGTTGTTGACCAATACTGGCCACTCATGCCAGAGTAGCATCTGCTCCATTTGCACACTGACCGAGGAGTATCTGCAACATTTGCACAATCAACATTGTCCCAGATTATCGTACTGCACGTTTGAAGTCTCGGCGCCCTTTGCACAATGGTCATTGCACCGGACTATTGCAATATTAGTCATTCGAACTGCTCTAAGTGCTAGAGGACTCTGCATCTTTTTGCACAATTGTCAAAAAAATTGTACCAATCTCAAAAATGTTCTCTGTCAATTGACTGTTGTCGTACTAGAACGGCTCCAATTACCGGAGACAAATTCCTTGTGTGTTTTTTGGACATACTTGGCAAATCAAAATGATTCTGATTTCTGTATTTGTAATTATGGACACTTGGACAAACATAATTCTCCGCATATAAGATTCAGCATCTTCTGAACATATCTGCATGTTTCAGAAACATTTTATGAGGTCAGTTTTAGGCACTTTTCAGACACTTTTGTTCCGTTTTTAAGACAATCACGATAAAATAACTTGATCTTGAAACATATTTAGGGAAAATCAGTTTATGTACAGGTTTGCTATGTTATATTCCTCCCATCAAACAAACTACCTGTATGTTAAATACAGTATGTGTTCCTCATGCTAGAATTTTAATTATTCACAAATATGTACAGTAGTCTGTATCAGGACTGCGTAAAGTGTGACTTCTGACTCTGCATTGCAATATATTTTAATGTAAGTTGAATATGGTACGACGGCACGGTGACCTCATGGTTAGCACATCTGCCCCACAGTCCTGAGGTTGGGGCTTGGAATCCAGACCGCGGCCATTCTGTTTGGTTCGCTCCATGCTTGCGTTGTGTTTCTCTGGTTATGCTGGTTTCCTCCCACATACCAAAAACATGAAGACTTTAAATTGTCCTTTGGGGTGAATGTGAGTATGAATGCGACTGGCTGGTACCCAGTTCAGGGTGTGCCCCGCCAGTCTGTCAAAATACATCTTTACATGAAACCGGTCTGTGGCGCAAAAAACTGATGAGGAAAAACATTTTTAAAAAAATCAATCAGCTGCTTTTTCAGCTACGTTATTTTGTTTCACACTGGTGAGTTCTTGTCTGTCGGTCCTGCGCTGGTGTCGTGGTGCTAATGAGGCTGTGTATGTGTGCGTGTTGTGTGTCCACGTGTTTGTGTGTGGTGACACTATGTGGGCTGGGAAAATGGGACTCATCTCTTCTAATTGCGAGTGGAGCTGAGGCCGGGGCCCACCTGAGGCATATTGGTACTATACATCAGCCTGTCGCAGGACCTTGTATACTGTATGTAGACTCTGTGTGTGTGTGTGTGTGTGTGTGTCTGTGTGTGGGTGTTATCTGCGTACGTCAGGTCAGGTCAACTTAGTTTGCCCATTGGAGATAGACGAGTGGCGAGCCCCGGCGAGCATTAGTGCAGTTGAAAGTTTTCCTTCTCGTCTGTCATCATTGCTCGCAGGGGAGGAGTTGATTGGAGGAGGATATGCGCCGCACACACACGCTACTAATAGTATTAACAAGATATGGTATGGGTGTACAAGAGGGTTGTACAAGGATTTGGGAGCTCCTGATTGAAACAGTGGGTGCCGTTAGGGGTTGTCATGGAGACCACTTACAGCAGGATGAGCCAGAGTGTCGTTGTCATTATAGACGATGGACAGAGGAAGACTAATGTCTGCGTAGTCCGTTCTGTCTGACTCCTGCTTCACAGGCTCAACCTGACAAGAAAAAGAGCAAAAGTTGAGGGAATAAATCTGAATTTTAAAATTAAAATGCTCTCATAACAACAAAAATAACTGGAATGAATATTCACTTACTCTCGTTTTCATTTAATCAAATTCTGAATCAAAATAAAATCAAATCTGAATATGAATCAAAATCAAAAGCTGAAAAGAGTGTTGACTTGGATCTAAAAAATTAGCCAAGTTTAGGCACCACTGTATACACAAACATGCAAGCAGTAGATTTTGGTTTTCTGTATATTCTAATCACAGATGTATGCAGTGATGCTAGTAATGCATTATTTAACCTAATTTTACCACTTTTTTGGGAACGAGTAATCTAATGCGTTACTATTTCCAGACCGGTAATCAAATTAAAATTACTTATCCAAGTTACTGTGCATAACAATTTTTGTCATTTTCCTTAGTAAAAAGATATACAGTATTTGCTTTTTTCTTCCATCTTGGGGAGGGACGTCACGAATGGGCCAAGTCACGTTTTCAGCTCGACGACAACTCACGTGTACATACCAAGCAGTCAGCGACAAACAAAAATGGAGGGAGGAGAGAGATTTGCATTTTCAAGCTGGAAATACAGTCACCTTTGTGTAGTGTAGTAAACACAGTTGGGATGGTATCGATGATTAGGGTCTAGATTTGTCCACGAGGTGGCAATGCAAGCCTGCTGCATGGAATGAGACTGTATTGAACCATTATAAACAGCATCTACTGTACATATGGGCAGATCATTAGGTACACCCACACAGCAGCTATATCAAAATGTTTGCCTTTACAAAGACAATGCTACATTTTGATTGACACTGTCAGAAACGTATTAATATATAACTGTCGTGTAAAAAAAATTAACGAGAGCTCTGTTAACATTCCCATTCTGCCTCTATAATGCAACAAACCCCACCCCCACGAAAAAAACATTACTGTCTTTGTAATGTTCTCGTGTTTTCATTGGCTGCAGCTAAATCCTATTTGTTATGAGGATATTTTAAGGGCTATTTTGTCACTGTAAAAGACAGGTGATCCATTGTTTACAGTTGCATTCCTCAAAATATTGACTCAAGAGCTATTCTAAAGCAACAAAATGCTAAAATAAGCAAAAAGGATACGCTGGCCTCCAACTGGTAAAGTAAACATCAAGCTGGACACGTTGCCAAGTGCATTCATGTTTCAAAGCGTGCGACGAGTAGGCCCAAAGCAAATGTTTATCATTTGGAAGCGTCTACTGACATTCTACTTGGCTGCATACTAAAATAAGGTAGATATAGGAAGGGCTGGTGCTAATAAACATGGTGATGAGCCAAGCAGCAGCTCCAGTCATCTAAACTCTTAGTAATGACATGCTGAACAGCAATTTATGAGTGAACAATCAGGGTTGATTTGAAATCCCAGTTTCCCACCGTGTATGCATGCGGTTGAAAATGGACAGGATTGCACTATTATAAGTATTTTTTGCATTTTCGATCATGCTATTAATTTGGAAGAATAGTGCTTTTACAAATCGTTATTGGTATTAAAAAAAACAGGAAGAGACAGGGAGTTTTTATTAACAAACCCAATCTCATCAAAATATATCGTCGTGAAAACTTTCATCTCCACAGATTAACCCTCCTGTTAGGTTGCAGCCCCAATGGGCCGTTGTAAAGTTTGTCATAAAGAAAATATTTTTCAAAATGAAAACAAGTTGGACAAAAAGACATTTTTATAACTCCAATTTGGTAAATATGGAAATTTATAAAATTGTATGCAAAATAAAAAAAATAAAAACACTGATTTTATTTCTGGGATTACCCAAAATTCACAAAACTCTATTTCATGAAAAAAGAGTGCTATCTTAAAGTTGTACAATGTTGTTTTTAATGGTTTAGTAAACATACATGTTTATTACTTGGGTTACATGGTGTACCTGTACTAAAAAAGTACCGTGGTACCTTGTCAGGAAAAACAATACAATACCACATAAATGTTTTATTTTTTTTTAGTATCGGTATTAGAAAAAAGCTTGAGAGAAAATCATAGGACACTTCAATGTCTGAGAAGTCCTCTTCCCCACTCTGTAAGAGCCTCGCAACATTATGACTCTGCAAGATTAAAAGTGGAAATTCTCAACTGACAACAATGAGTGAAAATAGTTCTGTTACATATATTGGAGGAGGCCTGTTTTGTCAAAAATCAATAGCTGTAATGCGTAGGTGAGGAAGGATGCCTGTGAGTCACGTAGGTAAGTCGGGTTAATTTTTTTTTTTTTTATCACACAGCCTAGTCGGCTTACTGTTTTTTTTTTTTTTTTGTACTGCCCAACTTATAGCCGTTAAACTTTTAAAATACTGTAATTAAAAGATGGTAGTGTATGTAACCACACTATAAAAGCCTTTTGTTTTGTCAAAAGGCCCAAAGCGACTGCAGACTTGCAGACTTCGACAGTGGAATTAAAATGGTGATTTTTTTAGTGGGTTAATTAGCGATTATACATGATTTTTGGAATGTTGTGTTGTTGGTATATGATAGCAATATAAGGTATGATGCCAAATTTAATGACACAATGTTTAATAAATGAAATAATATACTTTTAAAAAAATTTTTTTTACATTTCCTGAAAAGTAATGGCAACGATATGTTTCTGGTACTAAAGCTCCCTAATTTGTTGTGTTTTATTTTTTATTTGCTCCCGGAAAAAGTACATACATGGTTGTACTTGGACAGCGATGACAACTTGGAGGTAAACATTATTATAGTCTCGACCTTGGTAAGTGTCCTCCGACTGGACACAAGGTCGCTGTCACACATTGCCCGCCTTCTCCAAAGAACTCCAACAAATCAAATCGAGGGAGCATTTCAATAATGACTTGTGTGTTTGGTCTCCATCTGAGAGGGTGACAGATGTAGGATGCACCAGTTTGTCTGAATGGGGACGTTTGATTTGTTGCAGGCCCACGCGGGAAGCAGCATTGAATGAGAGCGCAAAAAGTGCACCTTGATGTCGGCCCGGGTTGATTTGAAAGCCTGTGGAACAAAGGAGTCGCTCTCGATGGCCTCGATGTCCTTTATCCTTCGCACTTGCTCCTCCAGAGAAGTTCCCGCTGGAAAAAAAAACAAAACACACACACACACAAAAGCACGTAAGAAGGTGTGTGAAGAAAAAGCACTTGCACGGGGTCACTTGTCTCTGGTCATGTTCTGAACGGCGGTGGATTCCGTTGGGAGTGAGCCCACTTGATCGCATGTGATCTGTCTGCATAACTATCCTTGACGTGTAATGTGACATATCGGATGTTATTTTAATCTTTAAGGGAGAGCACTCGTGCGCCGCCAAGGGCACGTAGCGGCCCGCCGAGGAAGGCAAATAAATGCTAACAAGATGAGAGTAAATTACACTGGGAATAATGCATTGTAAAATAATCACAAATATGAACACAAACTGGCTGCAATGGAATTTCATTAGGGAGACAAAATAGGATTAAGTTTCATCCGGTTTTGTGGATCACAGACTATTGTTGCTGCGGTTTGTCCAATCACGCACAAAGACAGGAAAGGGCTTCCAGTAAATGACTCCTGCATATAAACACGTCAGGACTCTGCATATCACACAATACATCGTTCATGAAGTGGAGCTTGTACAAGCGTAGGAGGAATTACCAAAAAGGAAAGTTTGTAATTCTAAAGAAGAAAAAAAACAACTATGAACAGTCCCATTATTGTGTGGCTGTCAATCTCGCCTCTGATCAGTCAATATTCATCACTCGCTCCCGTGTCCATCCGTCCTCCCCTGCACTCTCCCATCTCTCCATATGTCAATCTTGCACCTGTGCTACTATTTGGGCAGAGTTGTCAAAATATTGTTGCAAAAGTAACTCACACAAGTATGCCCACTCGGGCAAAAAGGCCTGGGGGGGGTGTCAAACTTGCAGTATCGCTAAATTTCAATCCAAAACCAAACCCAAAGCCCCAAACAGTGGAAAACTTGAACAACGAACTAATTCGTTGACATTTGGGGGGAAATATGCTCACGTTACTTGAAGGTCATCCACGACACCATGTGAGATTGCAGAAAATACTTCCATTAATGCATTAAAATGGACATATTGATACTGTGATACCTTGACTTACAAGTGACACGAGTTTAGTTTTAGTTTTAATATATGATTTTTTTGCTTTGACTTAGGAGCAAAAATTTGAGCTTGACAAACTCTTGATGGTGGCAGCAAACTCAACTCAGTCCACACCAAGCAGCAGTTTGGCAGCGAGTGAACAATTCTTCAAAAAAGAGGCTTCATACTGTTTATTGCCACTCCCAGTTGAACTTTACTTTCTTGTGTAACTAAAACAACCACATCCCTTTGCCTTAACAAAGTCGGCTAGCTTAATGCTAACACACTCTGCAAAACTCCACTAGCTATCGAATAGCATCGACTGTATGTCACAGTGTTATAAACGTTTAGGCAACGGATATTTGAACACAAACCATGGAGGGCCCTCTGTGATACTGCATCTTCGTGAGTCACTTATTTGTGAATCTCTTTTTCATTTGTGTCTGTATGTCTTTATTTTACTGTCCCCTGGCGCACACCAAAAGGAGCACAATGTGGGGCTGAAACGGATTAATGGCATCATTATTTTTGGTGCAGATGAAGGCCCGTGTTCCTTTCGATAATTTGCGATATGACTGCTTTGAGTTACAAACGCAGCGATGGAACACTCTGTACATAGATGTTGTAAATGGAACAAAAATAATGAATGTTTGTATACAAATGATTGGGCGGCACGGTGGCCGACTGGTTAGAGCGTCAGCCTCACAGTTCTGAGGACCCGGGTTCAATCCCCGGCCCAGCCTGTGTGGAATTTGCATGTTCTCCCCGTGCCTGCGTGGGTTTTCTCCGGGCACTCCGGTATCCTCCCACATCCCAAAAACATGCATTAATCGAAGACTCTAAAATTGCCCGTAAATGTGACTGTGAGTGTGAAAGGTTGTTTGTTTGTTTGTGCCCTGCGATTGGCTGGCAAGCAGTTCAGGGTGTACCCCGCCTCCTGCCCGATGATAGCTGGGATAGGCTCCAGCACGCCCGCGACCCTAGTGAGGAGAAGCGGCTCAGAAAATGATTGGATGGATACAAATGATTGGGTCTCTGGAGTGCCTGCCAACCCATCAAGTAAAATTAAACAAAGTAAATGTTACATTATCCCACCCATTTCTGAAAAGGTGACTGTGAGTGAGTGGTTCCGTATGTCCACCCCACTACTACGAAACTGAGGCGAACTAACATAATAACCACAACCCCATATCAAGTTTCTCAGCCAAATGACTTGACAGCTCGGCTAGGTGAACTAGGTTTGTTATAGAGGTCAAGCACTCATGTTAGTAAGCAACTAGTTCGGTGGTGATTGGCTAGATGCAATATGCATCCAGGCAGTGGGGTCAATAACGAGCATTAACGCTACGGTTTACCGTTAATGAGCTGCTGAGCTGCTATACGTGCCCTCAGGAGGTTGAGGGCTAACATTAGCCGCAAGTGGTAGCCACTTGGTAACTAGCTGCAGCTAGCGAGATGCTTTCCAACAACCTCAGTGGAAACGATTAGCAGTTGCCACAGATAACTTGAAAAAGTAACGTAGGCAGCTGCCAAGTGGCAGGAATATCACTTATCCACAGTCCAAAAAAATAATTAGCTTAACTGTACCCATTACTTGGTCATATGTACGCCACACAAGTTCCAGAAAGATGTCATTAACATGAAGCAATAACTTAAATATTAGTGTAGTCGAAGCCACATTAAATGAGCAACTTAGTGCAGACTTGACATGCCACAACAATACAGTAAAGTTCCTAAACGTGAACAAACACACCATTCTCAGTACACTGCCGATTGTGGTCCATGACAGCAACTGTGTGTGTGTGCCTTTGTGCGTGCATGTATGTAAACGTTAAAGTGAGTGACACAAACACGCACATACACACCATTGCTCCCACCACAGTAATTTTGATGCAAAGAGCGCAAAAACCTTTTTATCCTACTACGTGACGTTAGCCATGCAGCCCGTTCAACCAGCTCACAGACGAAATTGAGAGTTCTCACTTTTTCTTGTAAATATTATTTAAGCTAAGTATTGTAAGTCCTTCGGTGAGTCAGTCCTTAACCTCCATGACCGATCGATGTTCGCACACTCGGCATGAATAATTAACCCACAATGCATTGTGCGTTTAACACCGCAGTAAAACTGGATTCCTAAAGTGTAAATAAAAACGTAACAACTATCAAATATGTGCTTTGAAATGCTTCTCCACATTTGGTCTGCTCTTTGTTTGAATCACCAGCTACAAATTACTGTTTGGTGAGAGACATTGATCATGCAAAAGTAAATATTGTCGCATTGAAAAAGTAACTGTAGTCTAATTACTATCCCGAGAAAAGTAACACGTTACTTCGCTCGTTACTCAAAATGGTGGATTTTTTCGGCATCATTGACGATTAGTAACGTTAGCTGCTAGCTGTAGGTGCTAATATAGTCTCATGCTAATGCACCTTTTAATGTACAGTATTAATATTACAGAAGGTAGTTTACTTTTACACTGAAATTAAAGCTATATGTTAAATAGTTAATTAAAACATCGCCTGTACAGACAGTTTAGTTCGACTCAGGAACTACTACCATTATTTCCTATGAAAAATAATGGTACTTGCCGAGCCATTGCTGAGAAACTTATTGTGTGTGTGCGTGGGGATGTGTTTTTTATGCTTCAAATTGTCATATATCATGAATAAATTGTGTTCAACTTGAGAGGTTGCACTTGTACGTGTAGTAGTGGACTCACACACGCCACGATACACGGATACGCACACACAAAGCTAATACAAGGAATTTATTCAATCCATTAGCTGTAATGGGGTGGGTGTCACAACATATCGTCATGGTGCGGGGGTGTTTAATGAATACATGAATATTTGTATCAGCCTCTCACTTACATGCACGCACACACTCACGCAAACACACACACGGACACACAATCATAATAGCATTCAAACAAAACGAGTTTGATTTAAACGCCGTACAGAATTGGACAACTGAGTGACAATTAAGGCAATGAGCTTGTCATGAGAGTCATTACCGCCACTGGACTACTTGATGAAGTTACTACACAGGCAGCAACTCCATGCGGAGATGTACCACCACCATTTCAATATGGATGTGCATGATTTAATCCTATGCATTTCCTTTTCAAGTAATGTTTTCCTTGTGTTCTTAAGCATGAGCACACAAGCCAACCATTTTGTATAGAGCTGGATGAGCTGGAGCCTACCCTAGCTGACTTTGGGTGAGTGGCGGGGTACACCTTGGAGTCGTCGCCAGCCAATCGCAAGGCACATACAGACAAACAAATGTTCAGACACAATAACACCTATGGACAATTTGGATTCTTCAATGAACCTAACATGCATTTTTTGTGGAATGTGGGAGAAGGCAGACGTGCTAACCACTAGTCCACCATGCTGCCTAAAGACACAATATCGATGTTAAATACACATACATGCGCTCATCTCCGTGGGAGGCATTCTATCCATTAAGACCTCCAATGTTTTTTTTTTTTTTTTTTTTTTTGACAAACACATTACGGGTAGATAAGATGACTCGCACATGATGTTTGTCAGATGTCAGTGGCCAAGATATGAATTTCATGAGCAAAATTATACATAATGGACTCGGGAGCGTGGCCCCGGCGAGCTCGGATCGGACCGAAAAATCAATAGCGGAGCCGGGTAAGCGCACACGGCAGATCAAAGTTGATATTTAATATTGACACATTATCTGACAAATTAAACTGTCAGCACATGAGGTTGCTTTGTGTGTGACAGTGATGAGAGGAAAGTGAGAGGGATAGAGATCTTGTGTGTCTGATTGTTCAAAAGGCATTATGAGAATAGGAAACGGGAGCTGATACATTAAACAACAGTGCTACCTTGACGTTTGAAGTCCCCTGCTGTGGTAAATATTTGCTATATTTACTGTAATAAACATTGGAAAACACTAAGAGTTGTCTTTCTCGTTCATACCTTGCAAGAAAGAGGAGATATTGTACGGAGTAGTTTTAGTTTTGTAATTGACAGTGAGCAGGAGAGGGATACTCTAATGCAGTGATGTCCAACCTTTGTGGAGCCAAGGCACATATTTTACAATTGAAAAATCTCACAGCACACCAACAAATAAAAATGTCACAAAAAGTAGATACATTAATTACTGTATTTACTTCCTGAAATCTAATAGAAGAGCATTCACTTGTTATGTCTGTCACTATGCCTCACTGCCATAAATAGATGAATAAAGAGAGATTATTTATTAGAAATAAATACTTTTTTGAGCAATTAAGTACAATTTGATAATTTCCCACGGCACACTAGTGTGTCTTGGCACACTGGTTGAGAATCACTGCTCTAATGGCAGTGCCCATGTCTGCTTTGGCTCAGGGTAGTGTCATCAAACTAGGACTAAACAAAGCATCAAAACTTGCGGTATTATCGCCACCTGTAAAGTTAATAAAGGTTAATGATGGCCCCTCTGGAACTAATTATCCATCCATCCATTTTGTACAGCACTCGTCCCCATTAGAGTCACAGGTGAGCTGGAGCCTATCCCAGCTAATATTGGGCAAGAGGCAGGGTACACCCTGGACTGGCTGCCAACTTATCGCAGGGCACATACAAACAAACAACCATTCATGCTCACATTCACACCTACGCACAATTTAGACTATGAACCTAACATGCATGTTTTGGGGATATGAGAGGACAAAAACCCACATAGCATAAGCATGGGGGGAACATGCAAACTCCACAGAGGAGGGCCTTAGTTGAGAATTGAATCTGGGACTTCTCTACTACGAGACAGACAGGGTAACCACTCGTTCACCATGCTGCCGTGCGGAACAAAAGTATGATTAGTATATTAGGATATAAGTAAATGTAACTGACCACAATGACAAATTCCAATTCGAAGTTCAACCAGTGGTAAGAAAAGTGAGAGAATGTGTTCTTCCATGCGTGCATCAGTAAAAGCGGGAGTCATTAGTGCGATGACAGCCATGCTGACGAGTGGATCAATACGCTATTGTTCTCTCTAAATAGCTGTTTGTCCACCTCATTGATTAAGAGCACAAGAGCAGCAGAGGAAATCAAACAAGCCAATGGTGGCTTGATTTGGAACCCGTCACCCTCAAAGCCTTGGGAAGAACCAGTTGACAGTGTGTCGCCACAAGAGGGAACTGTTCAACTATGCATGTCAGACACTCAGAGGGCCTGTGGAACACTTGACTTTGTTTGTCATTCAGGAGCATGCCTCAGCTCAATTTACCACTTGTGCTGATCAACCCCAAATAATTGAATTACTGTCGCACTTGTGTGCTTGCGTGGGGCTGAATAAATAACTGTTCTTTTACTGAGGGCTCAAAAACAGCAGTATATATTATGAGTGGATACAGTACTGTATTTGTTTCAAATTCACTGAATGATACTACAGTATATTCCATTAGATTAGATATCCAAAACAAGAGCTGTATCAACAATTCTCAGCGGTTTGAGAGGTAATAATGGCCCGATTTGAGGTTAATAATGTAATTGCAGTTTAGACTAACGTAGACCTGTACTGCATCAGACCAGGAGATGAATATTTTGAATCTCTCATGTAGAGTAGCCAAATGGCATTACCAATGCATAAAAGCAGGGGTGGTGAACCTTTTTCTTAGATTATACTACAAGTATGTCTCCTGTGGCCCATAATAAAAAAAAATATCCATCCATGCATTTTTTTTGCTGACTTTGGGCGAAAACTGGACCCTGGACAGGTACCCAGTCAATCTCAGGGCACATACAGAGATACTGTGGTAAATCTAGAGGGTGCAACAATTAATCGATTAATCAACAACTAATCGATTACTAAATTAATGAAAAACTATTTTGATAATCGATTAATCGTTTCAAAATCTTGTTTTAACTTAAAATTGTCCAAATCTTCTGAATTTCAGCCTCTTAAGCGTAAATATTCTCAGATTTCTGTAGTTTGCCATTAAACAGAATGATTACCTTTGTGTTTAATCAAAACATTTGCAAAATATCTGGTTTTACTTTGAAAAACAATTAGCAACATTTTTGCCCATTTTCTTACATGTTACAGACCAAATCAGTACCTGAATCATAATAATTAATTTATGTTGATGCATTTTCTGCACTGTCAATTTGAAATTATTATTTTACTTATTTTTTAATATAGGGATGGGAAATTAAAAACCGGTTTCTTTTATCCAATTAATTTAATCCAAAAAATAATCAACAGATGAATTGATATTAAATAATTGTTATTTGCAGTACTATAGATAACCATGTCACTTTCAGTGGGAACGGAACTCTGCCTGCACCAAGGTCAGGTGAGTGTACCACTATCCGTTAATAATTGCTATGAACAAATATGACGCAACAATGTATGTTGTACTGTACAGGAATTAGTGGCTTAAATGTTTTGAATCTTTTTAGAATAGTTCTTCTGATGTTTGATTTGTTTTTAGATGTGCATGGTGGGCCGGAATGAATGCTCTCACATGCTGTATCTGAGTCAATATCACCATAAAGTATCTTTGAGACGTCCCCATTTCACCAAAACAGACAACAAGATTGAGTTAGCAAGCTGACTGTGTACAGTTTAACAAATATTTCACATTTCTGAATGGTTTTTAGATGTTGATATTCCACTAGCCCGCGACCCTAGTGAGGAGAAGCGGCTAAAGAAAATGGATGGATGGCTATTCCACTATGACACAGTGAATATGTTATGCTTGACAAAATATATGATGAAAATTAGTAGACATATGGGTAAATATTTATTCTGAAATTATGAAAATTTAACAAACATTATCAAAATGACTTGTTTTATCAAATAACTTGGTGTGTACGATAAAAGAAATAAAAAATATTTGAAAATACTTTAGTATAATTTAATGACACTAAATGAACAGCAGAGCAGTGTGTGGGACAAGTCAAAAACATACATCCAAAAAATGAAGGAAACACATTTTTATTATACTGGTTATGTGTGCAAATGTTTGAATCTATTGTGGAATTAATAGCTGAAATCGGAGCATTCTAATCTTTTTAAAGGCAGAAATTTTGTATGGGATGTCATTAAGATATAATGTATATTTTAATTTTATGACTTAATATAAATGATTATTTTTATGACTTAAGTAGGTAAACCACGCCCAGGCAGAGAAACACATGCTCACGCAGCAAAATCCCAGGTTTCAATTAAGTGTTTCCCTGTGCAGCTGTAAAGATGTAATTCAACAGTTTAGGCCCGTCTCAGTGGAGATTATTTTTTTTGGCCTGCTAATTGATAGAAATTAAGCCATTAATCAAGCCACTAGCCATCACTCAGCCCAGGGAAGATGAATACAAACTTCCATAATAAGCACCTTCCCCATTTTATCCCTCATTAGCATTAATTTTTAATGTAATTATGCTATTCTTTTACAGCGAGCTCATAAATTACTGCTCTTTTGTTGCTGGCTGGCCTTGTAAAAACCAAAGTAATGCTTTGTAGTCTGATCTTTAGGCAATTACTGGCTTCTTTACTCTTTTATCTCGCTGCATTTCCAATAACCTGCTCTCTAATGATTTATCCCTGCTGTACCCCCTCCTCCTCTTGCTCGTCTTCCTGGCTCTCTCTCTCTCTCCACCAGCGGCCAACTGCACCGCTGCCAGCCTCCGCCTCTGAGACCCCACCTCCACCCGCCTACCCCCACTCACGCCCACATGCTCCCCAACTCGGAGCCCAGATGCATGAGGCACTGACACATGACGATATAGTTGTTTACCATCTCCTTTAGTCATTTTCAAGCTTGCGCTTCATTAGCGCACATGATGGCGACAATGCCTGGTGAATGCAGCTTTAAGAGACCGCTGCACTTCTTCCTCTCTCCACTGGTCTCCGTGGGCCTTACCTGTAGGTGAGTGGCTCCTGTTTGTGTAACCCTCAAGCTCACACAAACAGAGACAACTCGCAATAATTGGTATCATACCGGCGGGTTTAGCTTAGCAGAGCGGTGTGCCGGGGGCGGAAGAGCGGCCATTTTCTCCACAGCAGCACCCTGGATGCAGCGATAATGTCTGCAGGCCCATTCCGAAGGCCGACACAACAGGGTGTAAGCATCGTGACCAACACTACTTATTTATTTTAAGGAGACATATAATGCCATGTTCCCACAAATGAAAACAATTCCCATCAGGGTACACACTGAAAATAGGACTGAATTTGACCATTTCCTACTACTTCCGATAAAGATCAGCAAAGGCCCGATTCTTAGATATCTTGAAAGATTATAATGAGCATTTACCCAGCAATTATCCAGTGGCTTAGGGTTTTTCCTTCCCGATTTGCTCAGACAAACATCGAGCCGACAATTGTAAATGTTAAACCTACTCAATAGTTAGGATAAGAGATGCCTCGAGCATTATTTTTTGCAACCATGTCCGGGTTGAGTCACTTGACTTCAAGTATCTGCTGATACATAGTCCAATCCTTCGGGAATTTGGGTGGGTGGGTTGGGAGGGGGTTAGGGAGAGAGTACCAGATGGTGTCCTGTGTGGTTGTCTTATTTTCTCTCCAGACACTTTAATATGCCTGCTAGTTTGTTGTTCAAAGTTGGTTACCCTCCGCTATAATGCGGTTCCAGCCAAACCTATGTGACAAATGTACTGTATCACTCAAACACTTTCAGTGTTTTGCAACTACATGTCACGATTGCCTAGCAATTAGCATGGCTTCTCTGTCTTTCTTCTGTTACTACTCCTCGTCATCCCTTTGTGATAACGATACTTGTCAAAGGTTTAGCTTATTCGCTCTCATGAAGCTGATGATTACGGACTTACACAGCGTTGACACCGTACGCAGGACAAACGTTCACCTCCCCGCACCATACACGCAGTTTTTTTGCCAAACAATTTTCAAGCGTTGTGGGCTGTGCCAAGGCCGTATTTTTAGGCTATGAAGCAGGACGCTGACAAAATGAACTGCATTATATTGTTAAACACGAAAAAAAGAAAACAATATTACTGTCTGGGAAGAAAAGTAACCTCAGAAGCACTAAGTCAGAAGTGCTCCTCTGTCTGTGGCAGACAAGTTGATTCATTAAAAAGGTGTGCGGTGCGGGCCTTGCTAGGCTAATACTTTTAGAGTGTATTGATTACAGGGCCGCTGACAGCTCCTGATGTTCAGCCCTGCAAATGCATCAAGTGGCTAATGAGCAGCTATTAAGCCCATTGATTTGCTGATTTCAATTGATAGCTGGCAGGCCAAAGCTGCAGGTCAATATTTGCATAGCTAATAGCCTGTACCTTCAGGCATTTAGTGGAACAGAAAAAAGGGCAGAAGAGAAGCAAAAAAAAAAAAAGAAAGGTGGGAGGATGGATAGTATCAAGAAAGCTCCAAAACAATCAAAGTGTTTCCTCTTAATGTTTGTGTGAAAGAGAGAGAGAGAGAGAGAGAGAGAGAGAGAGAGAGAGAGAGAGAGAGAGAGAGAGAGAGAGAGAGAGAGACAGAGAGAGAGACAGAGACAGCAAAGCAGCACTGAGGACTTTGCAACAAGATGTGTCGCTGCTGCCTGTGGCTGGCAGGGGTCAACAGGCCAGCACGGAATGAAGGAAAACAGAGACAGACGGAGCCAGATGTCTCAAGTGTGTCCCAGAGGACAGCATGCATGTATATATGTATACTTTTCCAATTGTGTCCCACTGTGCACGCATGTGTGTGTGAGTGTGTCTAAGATGTCCAATGACAGAGCAGGTGGCTAAGCCAGTTTAATGTGCGTTCCCATGAGACCATGTACACACACGTCATGTGTACAGTCATATATTAATCATCCCCCCTTACAAAAATACCTCATAATCAACGACACTAGTCACTGATCACATCATTAGATACACTTATGATGAAATTAAAAACTCAACCAACTAGTCGGCCTTTGCTAATACTTGTACAATGCTCAATTTTGATTGACACTATCATTGACAATATGATGATTGTGTTTGTCAGATTCATCTCTCTGTATGATGCAATGCAGTTCTACATCACTGTAAACTAGAACCACAATAATCAAATAAGTTGAAACTCAAATCTAACTTAATCATCAAAATACAACATTTATGGCTTGTGTTGGGATCTCAATTAAAACACTGAAAAATGTCTAAATGAAACTGATGAAAGACTATAAATCCAATCTATCCCAAGAGTGTCCCGTTTTGGGATACAAGTAAGAATCCATTGTTGTGAATGACAAAAAAGTAATCCCATCAGGTATTTTTCATTTTATTTTCTGCACGTGTTCTGCTAAATATTCAGCAACTGAAGGCCATTAAGCTGTCGAAAAATGTATTATACCATCAAATCATGTGAGATGTCAACGTACCTCTCTAGGCCTCAATTGAGTGTATTATTTAAGTTTTTCTTTGGCTTTTTGGTGACACATATGCTCAAAAGAGCTGCCTCTACAAGGAGAGTGAAGAGAAGAAAATGAAAGAGTATAAAGGACACAGGAAGAAAAACAAAGCAGGAGGAAACCATGGTCACCAAGTGTTATGTTTTACAGTGGGCAAATTCTTATGACACTAACAGACTTTAATAGCAGAATGATGACTACCAATAGACACCGAAACAGATTTTCATTTTCTGTTACGTCCTTTATCGCCAGAGTGTCACTTTTGGGATACAAGTTGGAATCTGTGTTTGTGGATATCCAACTCACAAGGCATTTTCTGTTTGACTTTTCTCATGCCATATGTAAAATGTTCAGGAAGAATATGACCTTAAAGTCACACAAAAGTTACTGATGACTTTGAATCTATTCAGAAATAAGGTAAAATCCCCGTTTTATAAACTGAAGATTGAGCTCATTAGGTACAGGGTAGCACGGTAGCTAGTGGTTAGCACGTTTGTCTTACAGTGAAGAGGTTCTGGGTTTGTATCCATTTTGGAGTTTCTATATTCTCCATATGCTTGCGTGGGTTTTCTCCGGGTACGCCGGCTTGCTCCCACATTGCAACAGCTGCATGTTAAGCTCACTGACAACTTTAAACTGTCCATAGGTGTGACTGTGAATAGTTTTGTCTACATGTGCAGTGTGATTGAGTGGCGACCAGTCGAGGGTGTAAAACGCTAATGAAGAGCTAGAAAAAAATGGATGGATGGATAGATAGTACAGGTGTACTCAATCAAGTGTACACTAACAGTGTGTCATATGCATCTAATGTCATGGTCAACATGTGTCACACTAATAATAAATTGTTTACCTTGATACTGTTGCAGAATGAAACATAGCTAGTGTAAGCCATCACACATTTTTGGGGAAGAACTACCCAGTGCCCATGAGCATTATTTGACCTTGAGAAGAGCATGCGATATTTTATATGCTATCTATTTGGCATCAGGAAATTAAATGCCGCTGATGACTGAATGTCACACACGCACACTTGTGATAGTGATCTCCTACTCCCCAGTCGATAAAAGGGACGGAATGATGAATTAAAGAGGAAAACAAGCTGCTAATGACAGGATGACACGGCAGCTACACGCCGCCGTGCCTCGGCTATCTCCTCCCACATCTGCACTCATCACGCCCGACTCACCGCTTCCATCACTCGCTGTGGAGTCGGCTCGCCTGTCCTCGCAACTTCCTCCCCTCCCTCGGTTCACCCTCTTTTTAACCAAATTACTGCTACAGCATTTCAATTAAGAGAAGTGAGAGGCAGGGTACTCCCGGGACTGGTTGCCAGGGCACAGGGCACATACAAACATCCATTTATTGTGGATATTCGCCCCCTCCATGTGCCATAGACCGCAGCCGCTCCACCGGTGAATAAGCGGATTTGTGAAAGTTGGTAGGAGAAAGTCCGGAGTAGACTCCCTAATGTTTAGCAAGTCTTTCTTTGTGTAAGTAAGTCGGGTAATGTCTCCAAAGACTTTTGTTTGAAGCCACCCACTTTTCAAGTGAGCAAAGGTATTGGAACAGACATGATTAAATTAACTTCAAGTGAATAACATTTAATATTTCGCGGCATAACCCTTACTTGCAATAACTGCATCAAACCTGCGACTCATTGACATCACCAGACTGTTGCATTCTTTATTTGAGATTCTTTTTCAGGCCTTTACTGCAGCCTCTTTCAGTTCTTGTTTGTTTCTAGGGGTTTCTCCCTTCAGTCTCCTCTTCAGGAGGTAAAATGCATGCTCTATTGGGTTCAGGTCTGGTGATTGACTTGGCCAGTCTCAGACCTTCCACTGCAAATCGTGCAACATTTTGTATTTTTTAAGTAAATATGGCGTTGCGGCAGTTACAGCTCTTGTCAGAATAAAGTAATAGAATATTCTTAGATTTGTTCCAATTCAAGCGCGAAATTTCTGATTCGCTGATTGCTTTTCCATGCCCGCTCGTCAAAGTGTTTTAAGTTATGAGCGTGGTCAGGAAACAAAGTGAACTTCCAAGTCCAGGCATCACTTAATTTGTTTTTCTCAAACTGCTGCATCACCCCTAAATTCCTTTGTCACCTCCTTTGAGGTCTAGAACATTGCTGACTAAATATTGTCTTCAAGGCATTTATCGAAGTCTATATATTTAATGAGCTTGTACCGATCGCTGTCAAATATTAAACATATATTACACTCTGTCATTGCTTTTTATCAATCAAATATAGTAGCCAATTATTCACATCAGATCTCTACAAAGACTTGTCTGCAAACTCAGACCTGAATGCTATTGTGTTAAGTGGCAACATTGATGGATAACAGAAAACAGGTATGTGTGTTTGTATGTGTGTGTGGCGATGTCCAGCGCCTGGCCAGTTTCACATACTCTCATTAAACGGTGACGCTTTCACAGGCTGAGTGGTGGGATCTTAAAGGTCGCAGACACTTTCTCTATCAGCAGCCACCAAAAATGCAGTTGAAAATTCCCAATTCAGTTTAATTTCCTTTTATTCGTATTCTTATTCTGCATTCGGCGATGCATCGCAAACAAACAAAAGAAAAAAACAGGAATAAATTGCAGATTGGAACACGTTAGGATGATGGTCAATGTGACGGCGTGACCGGTGCAGCTCTTTATTGAGCACAATGTCATTTAAGTGCGAAGAGAATATCAAGGCCTGCCCTTTACCAGAAATAAAAAGGATTTGAGGGGATTAACTTGACACTAAACTAGGCCATCCTAGCGTGTGCGCACACAAGAAGTGCAAAGGTATCCAGTTTTCTGATCGTTTGTATGTCAGGAGCTTTTTTTTTTTTTTTTTTTTTTTTTTAAATGAACAAGTGTATAAGCAGAAAAACACCAATCAGCTAATTACTTAACTGGAGAAAGCGCTTTAAAATTAAAATGATGTAATCAGAATCCAGGAAACAGGCTCAGCAAACACGCAAACATGCGCACACGACAGTCTTCTTGACATGTAGCCATCGAGCAACTTGCTCACGTTCTAATTTATTCTCTTTTTCATTGGAATGGCTGACAGGATGTGTGTATTGTGTGTGCGGGTGTGTGGTCTGCTACAAAATATATGAGGAAAGGTCACGGCCATGTGCCTGTGTGTTTCTGAGTAACAATTAATTAGGAAAATGCCCCCAGCCCCCCTCTTCTGACCTCCCTTGTAGACTAATAACCTTGTTACAGGCAAGTATACTTTTTCATGAAATATGACTAAACAAGAGCTACATCATTTGAATCTAAATTAAAATCTTCTCGCCATAACTTATTACATCTTAACTTAAACTGCAGAAATAAAAAAAATGAATATATTGAATGCGTGACTGATCTTTTTAGATTTTGTGAATCCTCACACAAAAACCTAACGCTAGGAGGTACTGCTTTTGCACCATTAACACAGATTAGGTACCCTATATTGAACTGTAATTCGTGAAAAATGGTACAAACACATGACATTGCAGCCTTATGGGGTAGGTTGTGTAAATAGTACCTTTAAGGGCCGAAAGCTACTCCATCTCTAATCCTATTGATGGCAAAGGGATCCAGACTCAAGAGAAAAGCTGTAATATGTGTTCAAATTTTCTTTGCAAAATAGCTTAAAATGTGTTTTAAATTATTTTATCTGGATACTGGATTTTTTCCATTTTATTTGAAAATAGGATTTCTATGGAAGCCCGTTTCTCCAAGTTGAAAAAGGAAGAGATATCGATCGATCCATCCATCAATTTTCTTCCGCTTTTCCGAGGTCGGGTCGCGGGGGCAGCAGCCTGAGCAGGGAAGCCCAGACTTCCCTCTCCCCAGCCACTTCATCCAGCTCTTCCAGGGCGATCCCGAGGCGTTCCCAGGCCAGCCGGGAGACGGATTCTCTCCAGCGTGTCCTGGGTCGCCCCCGGGGTCTCCTCCTGGTGGGACATGCCTGGAACACCTAACCAGGGAGGTGTCCAGGAGGCATCCTAATCAGATGCCCAATCCACTTTATCTGGTTCTACTCTGATCCCCTCCTGGATGACTGAGCTTCTCATCCTATCTCTAAGGGAGAGCCCGGACACCCTGCGGTGGAAACTCATTTTGGCCGCTTGTATCTGGGATCTTGTTCTTTCGGTCACAACCCATAGCTCGTGACCATAGATGAGGGTAGGAACGTAGAACGACCGGTAAATTGAGACATTCACCTTTTGGCTTATCTCCTTCTTTACCACAACAGACCGATACAAAGTCCGCATCACTCCAGATGCTGCACCAATCCACCCGTCGATCTCCCACTCCTCCACTTGGGGCAGGATCTCATCCCTGACCTGGAGCGAGGACGCCACCCTTTTCTGACTGAGGACCATTGTCTGAGATTTGGAGGTGATTTTCATCTCAACTGCTTCACACTCGGCTCCGGACCGCTTCAGTGAGAGTTGGCGAACACAGCTGAATG
This sequence comes from Phycodurus eques, assembly GCF_024500275.1. Classification (NCBI taxonomy): domain Eukaryota; kingdom Metazoa; phylum Chordata; class Actinopteri; order Syngnathiformes; family Syngnathidae; genus Phycodurus; species Phycodurus eques. The sequence continues at coordinate 11,137,216 of NC_084531.1, forward strand.
AAGCCAACAAACGAAGCCAAGAGAACTACATTGTCTGCAAAAAGCAGAGATGCAATACTCAGGCCACCAAACCAGCCTCCCTCTACCCCTCGGCTGCGTCTAGAAATTCTGTCCATAATAGTTATGAACGATATCGGTGACAAAGGGCAGCCTTGGCGGAGTCCAACCCTCCCGGAAACGAATCCGACTGACTGCAAGCAATGTGGACCAAACTCTGACACTGGTCACACATGGACCAAACAGGGATTCAGGTGGTTCGGTACCCCATACTCCCGAGGCATCCCCCACAGAACTCCCCAAGGGACACGGTCAAACGCCTTCTCCAAGTCCACAAAAAACATGTAGACTGGTTGGGCGAACTCCGATGCACCCTCGAGGACCCTGCCGAGGGTGTAGAGCTGGTTCAGGACGAAAATCACACTGCTTCTCCTGAAACTGAAATTCGACTTTCCGAAGGACCCTCCTCTCCAGCACCCCTGAATTGACCTTACCAGGGAGGCTGAGGAGTGTGATCCCCCTGTAGTTGGAACACACCCTCCGGTCCCCCTTAGAGGCACAGTTCCCGATGTCCATGCAATGTTGAAGAGGCATGTCAACCAGGACTGCCCACAAAGTTCTGAGCCTTTAGGAACTCCGGGAAAATCTCAACCCCACAGATAGGAGAGCCCCCCTCAGAGACCCCAGACTCTGCTTTCTCATGGGAAGGCGTGTCGGTGGAATTGAGGAGGTCTTTGAAATATTCTCCACACCAACGCACAACGTCACGAGTCGAGGTCAGTAGCGCCCCATCCCCACTATACACAGTGTTGATGGTGAACTGCTTCCCCCTCCTGAGATGCCAGATGGTGGACCAGAATTTGCTCGAAGCCGTCCGGAAGTCGTTCTCCATGGCGTCGCCGAAATTCTCCCAGTAATCACCAAATCTACATTCTGCTTGGCCAGCCGGTACCCATCACGTGCCAGGAGTCCCAAAGGCCAAAAAGGCCCGATAGGAGTCCTTCTTCAGCTTGACAGCATTACTTACCGCTGGTGTCCGCCAACAGGTTCGGGACACCACGGCCACAGCTCCGGTCAGCCGCCTCAGCAATGGAGTCCGAGTGGACCATGTTCCACAGCCTCCCCAGGAACTTGTTCTGCGTTCTGAGTTCTGCGGGAGGTGGGAGTTTAAACTCCTTCTGACAGGGGATTTTGACAGACGTTCCCAGCAGACCCTCACAATACGTTTGAGCATGCCAGGTCGGACTGGCATGTCCCCCCACCATTGGAGCCAAAACACCACCAGGTGGTGATCAGTTGACAGCTCCACACCTCTCTTCACCTGGATGTCCAAGACATGCGGCTGCAAGTCCGATGACACAACCACAAACTCGATCATTGAACTGGTGCCAAGTGCATGAATGGACACCCTTATGCCTGAACATTGTGTTCATTATGGACAATTTGTGATGAGCACAGAAGTCCAATAACAGAACACTGCTCGGGTTCTGATCGGGCGGGCCATTCCTCGCAATCACGCCCTTCCAGGTCTCACTGTCATTGCCCACGTGGGCATTGAAGTCCCCCAGCAGAACAATAGAGTCCCCAGTACGAGCGCTTTGCAGCACCCCCTCCAAGGACTCCAAAAAGGGTGGGTACTCTGAACTGCTGTTTGGTGCACAGGCACAAACAACAGTCAGGACCCGTCGCCCCACCTGAAGGCACCCACTCGTCCACCGGGGTGAACCCCAATGTACAGGCGCCGAGCCGGGGGGGCAATAAGTATACCCACACCTGCTCAGCGCCGTTCACCGTGGGCAACTCCAGAGTGCAAGAGAGTCCAACACCTCTCAAGAGGACTGGTACCAGACCCCAAGCCGTGCGTGGAGGCGAGCTCGGGCTCCTTCCCTGCCAGAGAGGTGACATTCCAACTTCTGTAGCCAAGGTCCCTGCCTTCAGCCACCGCCCAGCTCACACTCCACCTGACCCCTATGGCCCCTCCCACAGGTCGTGAGCCCATGGGAAGTGGGACCCACGTTACCCTTTCCGGTTGTGCCGGGTCTGCGAGCACCACCTCCAGGCCTGGCTCCAGAGGGCGGGGCCCCAGTGACCCGGGTCCGGGCAGGGGAACACGTCTTCAAGTATTTTTAAACATCATAGGGGTCTTTGGAGCTGTGTTTTGTCTGGTCCCTCACCTAGGACCTCTTTGACATGGGTGAACCTACCAGGAGCATAGAGCCCCAGACAACTTAGCTCCTCGGATCATTGGGACACACAAACCCCTCCACCACAATAAGGTGATGGCTCAAGGAGGGGAGGAAGAGATCGTAAAAGGGGAAAAAAAAATTTTTTTGTATCAAATACTACTGTCAGTCATAATAATGACATACTTTCTTACGATAATTACATACTAAGTCATTACTATGAAATACTAAGTCACAATTATGAGATATTAAGTTATAAAATGGGAAGCACGAGCTGATAACAATGAGATACCAAGTCATAAATGCGAGAAACGATCGTAATTATGACTTAGTATCTCATTAGCAAGAGAATGCATCTTGCAATTATGACATAAGGCATTTTCAAACTGCACTTAGCAACGCACACTGTGCTGTTGACAAACCCATTTATTGTGTATGTGCTGTGAGGGCTCGATGATGGAACGTAAGCGTTTGCTGCGCCGGGCCCCCAGTGGTGTCTCAGTGACGTCAGAAGGCATACTTGGGGACGGGTGGAGTGATTTCAGAGTGCTAATAGCAATAGACCAACCAGCGGGAAAAACATCCATGCTACTTGCTGGTAGGCTGCTAAGCAACCAGTTCCAAACATGGGCAAGATTGCACCAGATGACAATGTCCCTGCGTGCTGCCCCGGGGTGAACACCAAGAAAACAGAGCAGTTCGAAAAGGCCCTGCAGCTCATTCAGAAAGCTGCAGCTCGGGTTGTAACGAGAAGAAAGAGATCAGAACACATTACTGCAGTTCTTAAGTCTCTACACTTGCTCCCACTCAGCTATATGATTGACTTTGAAGTTCTGCTACTGGTCTAAAAATCACTAAATGGTTCGGTCCTGAATACATGAAAGAAAAGCGAATGGAATATAAACCCAGAGAAAACTACAGTCTCAGATCAGAGAGTGGGGCACAGAGTCCAAAACAAACATGGTGAAGCAGCATTTAGGCCCACACAAATGGAATAAAATGCCAACAGAAGTGAAGTCAGCACCAAGTGCCAATGTTTTTCAATCCAGATTAAAAAGTATTCTTTTTGTCATACTTATGATTGAGCATTTTAGAGGACTTCCATTTTCAAATGATCTTTCTTGCACTGTATGTTTTTAGTCAGTTTAGTCTATTTGTTTGCAATTGCTTTTAAACTGTCTTTTAATTTTCTGTATTTTTTTATCTTTATCTTTTGCTCTTTGTTTTTAAATGATTTTAATCTTCGAAAGCACTGAGTTAGCTTGTGTATGAAACGTGCTATATAAATAGATTTGCCTTGCCTTTGGAAAAACAAAACTCAGGCATCAACTCTGTAGTCTTATCTAGCAGTAGTAGTACATCTTATCGAGTAGCTATTTTACTATATGACACCTATAATTGTACTCATAATAATCTATAATTATTTGTATAATAATGCTGAAATCCTACTTAAAACATTGCCTGTACAGTTATTACCGTAATTTCTCCTGTATCCATCCATCCATCCATTTTCTGAGCCACTTATCCTCACTAGGGTCGCGGGAGTGCTGGAGCATATCCCAGCTATCTTCGGGCAGGAGGTAGGCTACACCCTGAACTGGTTGCCAGCCAATCGCATTTTACCCCCCCAAGAATTGTCAAGTCAATAGTGCGCATTATACTTATAATTTGAATCCCATTAAAATAAAATTAAGTGTTTCACCGGGCCCTTCATGTTTTCCAAATTCTAAACAAAAATAATTCTACCCATCTTACAAATTCAGCCTGCACATTTAAACATATGAGCACATCTGTGTGTTTTCTCATTTACTAAATCAAAGTAGGGCTGTGAATTTCAAAATAGAAGCAAGTAAATAAAAATAATTACAAAGAATTCAAATGAAGTGCTTTGCCTCAGAATAATTATTTGAAAAAACTAACAAAATACAGATGATACTTCATGTTTTGATCATATGGGTAGAAGCAAAGAAGTCACTGATGGTGTAGTGGTACACTCGCCTGACTTTGGTGCAGGCAGCGTGAGTTCAGTTCCCACTCAGTGACGGTGTGAATGTGAGTGCGAATGGTTGTCCGTGTCTATATGTGCCCTGCCACTGACTGGCGACCAGTTCAGGGTGTCGTCCGCCTTTCGCCCGAAGTCATCTGGTATAGGCTCCAGCGTCCCGCGACCCTAACCAGGATAAGCGGTGTTGAAAATGGATGGATGGATGGGTAGAAGCAAAATCATGCATTGTAAAAATATATTATACATCGATAGAAGGGTTCTCCAGAATTTTTAGGTCAACTTTGGGGGTGCGTATTATACATGAGTGCGCATTACACACAAGAAATTGCGGCAAATGTTTTATGATCGCTCACATTAACTCAATTTACATTATTTAATCCAGGAAACCAATTTTATTAATACTGATAATAATGCTTTTCATTAGACATTGACCCTACGCTTGTGTCATTCAAAACTACACAATCGCTTCTATGTGACCTCTGTTGTCTACCCTACAGGGGGTTGGTGGGGTCGGTTGCGGCCAGCGCCACCCAGGAGGATGACAGCTCATTGACCTGCAATGGTCTGCGGGTGTTTCTAATCACTGCAGTCTGGCCACCAGCTTAGACTGCCACTGCTGCTGCTGCTGCAGCTGCTGTATGTGTGTGAGATCATGTCCAGACATACACATGTTCCACTTTCACAAACGAGGGGGACAGGAGAATGTTTCCACTGAGGGAATCAATTCCTTCTCGGGCAGGTCATACAAAAATTATTAGCAGACCTGGGAATTTGGGAGTTGTGGCGAGAATAGCTTCTACTCCTCCGGGAATAGTTTTTATCAGACGTTGCAGTGTGTCGGAGACATGATCTTTTGTGAGGTGTGAGGACCAGAGGTGTGGACTCCAGTCACATAACTTGGACTCGAGTTGTGAATTTGATGACTTCAAACTAGACTTGACAAAATGACACAAGACCTGCAGCCCGACTTGGATTTGAACACCAATGATTCATGACTTCACTCAGATGCCAGCTTATTGACTTGAAAAGACTTCACTTTTACCAAAGTATTGAGAATGTAACACTTTGCAGCCCTCTCTCAACATGCTAATGTTTTACTGTATTACAGGAATTTCAGAATGATGCAACCATAAAGTTGATGTTCTCAACAGATATCGTTGAGGTCGAAGTGTCCCACCGTACTAAAGCTGAATTTGAGTTTCTTTCTTTGAACAGATAACGCCCTGTTGAGCACATGCAAGTAGAGGAATTGACCAGGAGGTCACTCTGAGACACTACCTAAAGTAACGGTTCTTAAAAAAAAAACAAAAAAAAAACAGTGCAATATAAATCAACAACAAATGTGGCAGTTACATAAGTTACACATTCCACGAAGTACTAGTAACAGACAGAAACGACAATTACAATTAAAGTAACAATAACGTCTGTCGTAGTACCAAGACTGACCTGTGGTGGGGAAAAGGTGACTGATGGTAAATACCAAGTTGTGACTGACTTGTGAGAGACATTACACAAGTACTCAATGAGGGCTGCAGCTTTCAAATATTCTTACAATTTCGATCGATGAATAAAATAATTGGATAAAAAAATATTTTGCATTGTTAAACAACAAAATGTGCACTTGAGGTGCAGGTATTATTGTTCTCCACTTAGTGTCACCACCCTTACGCTGCACACTACAATATCTGTGACTTTCAGTGTGAGGGCTTTAAAAGGTAGGGCCTGGGCCGGTGAGTGATGTAGTAGTCAGTAAATGAGAATGGAGAGTTGGCTGTTGTGTGCTCAGGTTAGCGGCTAGCTGTTAACTGGGTAACCGTTAGCCAGTCTGCGTGTTGAGTGCCTGTGTATGGCTGTGGCAGCTCATGTATGAATATTCTTGTGTTTGTTATAGTTTGCTCAATAAAGTGATTGAATGTGCACATGCGGCTGTGTTTATCCTTGACCATTTGTAGGGGCATTATAATACACGCTAACTAGTGGTGGTAGGCCATATTAAATTAGCCACCATCAATTTGTGTTGGCGATTGTGGGCGAGCTGTTGAGGTATATTCGTCAGTTCTTCTTTGCAGTACACACATTCCACCTGATCTTCTTTTTTTTTCAAGTCTGAAATGATTCCATACTTTGGACATACTCTGCCGTTTACACACTCTTTCCGCCACGAAGTGGTGCGTTAGTCTCCAGTAACATTAGTTCTTGATTATCTGTATGTGTGTACCCCGCTAAAGTTGGAAAAACACGATTGTCCAAATGTCTGGGTAAAATGATCATTAAGATTCGGGGGCCCAGTCTAACAACCTGATTAATTAAGTAAACATTAGTGCTTATCCATATTCCCCGAATACAAATCACTGCCTGGAATTGCGGGGAAAATCCTTACAAAAAAGCCAACCAATGATTCAACGAAAGGTTGCTGAACATAAATTGGGCTACTGTCAACGAGTTAATTGAGTAAGGTGACCTGGGAAATGATTACCAATCACAGAGGGTTAAAAGGGGGCTGTCACTCATGGATGAGATGAATTAGCACGGGACGGAGGCTCGCATGAATCAATGGTGTGTAACTAATGTGTGTGTGTGTGTGTGTGTGTGTGTGTGTGTGTGGAGTCAGATGCAAAGATTATCCCTCAACAGAGATGATGGAGACACAGTATGTACCGTATGTGTATTAGGGGTTTAACAACTTCAGATTTTTTGTAGTCGAAGCTAAGGTAATGATAGTCCAGTCGAAGTCGATAATCGATGGCGTCAACTTGCTGTGCACTCTTTTGGCACAGACCCAAGTTGGCTCACTCACTTTCTCTGCCGTCCTTGACTGCACTAGCCCCACCCCACGACTTGTTCATCCAATCACATTCAGAAACACACTCACCGTATCACATTAAAGATACTTTAATGGCCTTGCAGACATGTAAATTCGCTGACGGCTGACATGAGGATTTAGGCTGTTCCTCAGCTTACTTTAACGGATGCCTTTTCAGATGGATGTTCATAGCCTTTCTGCTTTTGTTATAGGTCAAGACGGACTTATTTTTTTTATATATTTATGAAAATATATTATTACTTTGAAATAATATATGACTATGCTACCGGTCTTATTTTCAGTAAAATATTTCCACACACTTGAGGCACCGCTGGTTGTTTGTTGCACCAACCGGCTACCTGTGGATTTCAGTAGGGCGTCTGTGTTGTTAATGCCAAAACACATGATTGGTGATTAATCGACTTTGAGTGATAACTGTCACTGCGCATTGGTAAAGTTGAGTTGAGAGAGAACCTCTTGATTGTATGTGTGTGTGGATAAATGAGAGGCACAAACATGTACACAAGGTCGTGGGGTGAATAGGATTGGGTACCCATTCACAAGACCAGTAGTCACCCAATCATACACACCTTGACGGTTATGAGGGGAATAGGATGAGAGTGGTAAGGGGGAAATTTGCATTAATAAAAAAAAAACCTTAATAAAGCAGTAATTGCTTGGCTTACCACCTTATAAATGAAAAATTGAGAGGAGACGCAAGGTAAGGAGAGTGCTGGCATGCTAATGTTTTTATTTAGTATTTAGTTTTGATGGGGTTTTTTGGGTTGCAGCATGTCCAGCTGACAGTTTGGGCTTCAGTTGGATGGGGGGATTGAAAGAAAAAAAAAAAAGGTCTCCGTGATAATTAAATCTTCTCACACTGATTTTATGCCAAATTTATTTCCCTAAGGAGCATAACTGTGATTCAGTGCTTAGCAGCCTTGCATAACTAATGGCGTAAGGGGGAGTTGGGGGGGGGGGGGCACACACCTGAATGAATAGGGAGGAGAGGAGCAAATAAAGCGAGCCTGTGGCACTTTTCATCTCCAATCAATCATTATTCCGGCGACGCACAAATCGAGAGGATCGGTTTTATGTAAGTTAAAAGGGAACTGTTTTAAAACAGACCTTTGAAGCAAAAGTGTAATTAACTGCCGGTCTGCTCTCCTTCTTTTAAATGACTCCTGCAGTGCATTATGGGACAAAAAGGGAGCTTTAATTCCTGGAACAAATGGAGCCGGTGAAGTGTGGGCTCAATATCCGTCTGACTGTTCTTAGCGTGATTGTGTTGAACATAATAACACAACAAATAAGGCCATTCATCACAAGTAAGGACAGGAGATGGGGGCCTAACGCCGCCGATCGTTAGCAAATCAATACAAACGGGATTTTCTTATATCAAAATCACTGAGGGGGATCTGCGCGGTCATAATTCCTGTGCAGATCACGTAATGTAACGAATACTAATGACATCTTTGTTTAATGCTTTATGTTTTCGTTAATATGATGAGATGGTGGACAGCAAAAAAACTCCAGTGTTTACTAGTGGTTGAATTTGGTTGCTTGTCGTTCATGCGGCGGCCCAAGCGGTGGCGAGGAAGCGTGGCGTGCCACACAGTGGCCCCGGTAATTAAAACATTTAAAGCACAGCCAGCCCCCCCAACAACCACCCGCCACCTCCGTGCTCCGCGGGTGTGATATGGGGGTCATGCGCCTGTAGATTCTAATTTGTGCGCCATTTGTATTCATGACAGGCACGTGCTAAATATTTAACAGCAGCTCGGCAGGAGTTTTGTATTGTTAGGCTTTCCAGGTCAAATAATTTGATTTCAAGACAGATTACATTAAGCGTCAATGTCCAAGCAGGCATTCTCACTTGCCTCTCATTTCCTGGCTTTTATCGCAGCTCAAACTGAAAGGATATACAGCATAGGATCACGGAAGAGTTTCTTATCCACAGAATTATAATTTTCAATTAAAAAAGGAATCGCTTCGTTTATTATAAAACGCAAACACAGGAGCTTGTTAAAAGCGGAACGGAAATTTTAGAGTGACAAATTGTTTAGGGGAGCGTGTAATCGTGACTAACACAAATTATTATTACAGTGTAACCTCTAGTGTCAAACACTGTCAACTGTTCCGGGACGATGATTATTCTGAATGAGACCAAAATAAATAATTTCAAAACTTTCCCCACCATTAATGTGACTGACAACCTGTACAACTTAAATGAATTAAAAAAATATATATCTTTTCAAGAGGGGAAATATAAGTAAACAACAGATAATTTGGTTGCACCGGTACGCACACCCTCTGATAACTGGGGATGTGGCTGTGTTCAGAATTAACCAATCACATTCAAATGTACACACATCTGTCACCGTTTGCCTCTGATTAAGCCCAAATAAAGTTCAGATGTTCAAGTAGGGAGGTGGCACATCTGCCTCAAAGTTCTGAGGTTGTGGGTACAAATCCAAGCTTTGGCTTTCCGGTGTGGAATTTGCATGTTCTCTCCGGGTTTCCTCCCACATTCCAAAAACTTGCATGGTAGGTTAAATGAGGACGAAACTGTCCGTAGATGTGAACGTGAGTGTGATTGATTGATTGTTTGTCTATTTGTGTCCTGCAACTGGCTGGCGACCAGTTCAGGGTGCACCCCGCCTCTTGCCCAAAGTCAGCTGTGACTGGCTCGAGTGCCCCCGCAACCCTACGGAGGATAAGTGGTACATTAAAAGGATGGATTGATGTTCTACAAGGCTTTTCATGTCATTGTGTAGCACATTAATGGTGGAAAAAGTTTTGAAATCAATTATGTCAGTCTAATTTTTTAGTAACACAAAAACCTGACATGGCGGGGAGGGTGGACGGCTGGTTAGCTGCCTCACAGTTCTGAGGACCGGGGCATGTTCTCCCCGTGCCTGGGTGGGTTTTCTCAGGGCACTCCGGTTTCCTCCCACATCCCCAAAAAATGCATGGTAGGTTGATTGAAGACTCTAAATGGACCGTAGGTGTGAATGTGAGTGTGAATGGTTGTTTGCTTATATGTGCCCTGCGATTGGCTGGCGACCAGTTCAGAGTGTACCCCGCCTCCTGCCCGAAGATAGCTGGGATAGGCTCCAGCAGCCCGCGACCCTAGTGAGGATAAACGGTACAGAAAATGGATTGATGAAAAACCTGACATTTTAACAGGGGTGTCTAGACTTTTTATATCCACTGTGAAAAGATTCATGTGTTAACTTTAATGAGAACTGTATTCGCATGGCAAGGCGATATGCATTTAAATGTGCCTCACGCATCATAGGAGGATTTCTCCTTTTAAGTCGGAACACCTATAACCTACAGTAATGCTGTATATAAGTCTATAGTAAATATTTGTATTAAAAACACTTCTAGAACATAAATATAAAAGTCAGCAAGGTTAGAGAAGTGCTATAGAAAATTGATGGATGGTTATTTTAGCTACATGTGAGTATAAATTTGGTAGAATTAATCCTTTTGTGACAATCAAAGACAGCGATACTGTACAAGGGTGTACCTAATGAAGCGGCTGCTGAGAGTTTCTGCGATCATCATCCCATAGTTTCCAAAGACGTGTACGCTTGCAGTTCTTCAAATGGCGACCAAAAAGTGTGAAAAGTGATTGACAACAGAGCTAGTTACTCAGCGACGAGGCCTTAATGGGTGTTAGGTCGAGCAAAAGGGGGGGGGCTGCAGCTGAATATTTTATGGACATATAATTCCTCAATACACACACACGCACATATACACACAGGCAGGTACACACCCACCCAGTGACCTGTCCAACACACAAAGTAATTAGAGAAACAGACCATTCGTTTAGCTGCCCAAAGAGCAAATGGTAGGTATATATTCCCCTAATGATGTGGGTTAAAGAGCTATTATACGTCTCATTAAAATATATGATCTCCCAATCTGCTCCTGGTTTGAGGTAATGGGCAGAGAGCGGCATACAGGGGGCTAAAACACCATCCTTGTTAGGCCTGGTGTCACATTCATATCTACATAACTCTATTGCGGGACAGCACAAATAAATCGCATTTAGTAATTGCCAAATAAACAACTCACAGGGCTACTAGCTTGAGGAGTAGATGAGCTTGTTTCAAGGATTTTTCCCCCCGATTTTGGGGTTAGCTTGTCTACGTGAGGGAATGACTAGTGTTGTATATCCATTTGCATTATGGCATTAATAATAATTAATTAGTATTTCCTCCAATGGTGGCCATCCATTAGTTACAGTGTGTGCCTTCCACTTAAAACTGATGCACACAAAGATTTTTAAAAATTTGAACAATTTTTTTTTAATGTGCGAGACCTCACACATGATGGGGGGGTTCTTACTGCTTTCAAAGTGTGTGGTGTACTAGCGATAACCAGCAAAACACAGCACACACCATAATGCTAATAATAATCGCGAATCTCCTCCCTCAAACCAGCTCTTTATGGTAGTACCAAGACTGACCTGTGTGACCTAACATGGTCCCACAGGGCATCCAGATTGCCAGAAAATACAAAGAAGAAGAAAGAGTGGTAATAATAGTAGTAGTGGTGGTTAATTGTTATTACATATATTACTATTTAGTTGATGATAAACAATTCTCAAATGATTTGCAGTACACGGATGTGAAGTGCCCCATGACTGAGATTGCCTTGGGCCTCCAAATGACTAAATACACCCCCAGTAGTAGTAGTTAGGCTACATGTTATCTTTTCTGGTAACTACATTGTGGCTGCACACTCTACTCCTTGTTATTTTTATTATTATAACATTATTATTATTATTATTAAAATGTATTCTGATGGTGAATTGTTATCGAAAGACACGAAAATAATGAACAGGTTTTACGATTGTTGCTCCAGCCATTATCCAAGCAGATCACGGGGGGGGGGGCATAATCTTTCTGAGACATCCCATCCGCCCTTTACTGACTTTGATGGGAAGTAGGAAAAGCAAGCTCAATATTATGTCGATTATTGGTATGTGTGTAAGGCTTTAGACAATTAAATGCTTTCACAGTGGATTGTAACTGTAATTATCTTTGTTCATAGACACTACGGCCATGACAGACTTAAGTGCTGAGCCCATTTTAATTTTGTTGCTAACCAAATCAGCTACATGTACAGCTACTGTTTATATAGAATGTTCGTATATTGTGCAGGCGGACCTAATAATATGGCTTGCAGATTGCTCTGAAACTTTGCTACTTTATTACTGTTAGTTCTTAATACGTACAGTATGCACAACAAAAAGCACATAGCTATTTGTGCTGCACTGATGTCAAGTGTGGTTGTGGGCACACAAAGTGCAATATCTTGACTTGAAGGCATGCAGCGAACAAAGGAATCATCCTCCCCTCTCATTCTCAGTGCCTTTCATTTCACACGTTTCCTTTTTCAAGCGCTAGCATCATCTGGCTGCCCTTAACCAGCGAGGCAAACATTTCTTTTAAGTGGAGACTACTTTGTTAACTGATGGCCACGGGGCCAGTTATTGATCCCTCTTCGTTCTCTCACAGAAGCCCTGATGATAAGCCCCCCCTCTCTCCCATCATCTTCTCGCAGGGCTTCACCGGCAATGATAGCATGCACATCACAGCGTTCACTTGAATCAGATCCGGGTGGTTTCGATTAGCGCCACGCTAACACGGACACGCTGCCAGTCTCGGATCTATTTATGAACGAGGCGTGTAGGAGGTAGCGTTCCTCGCTCTTCCCCTTCCACTCTTAAAAGGTTTCCTCGTTTCGCTCGACTTTAGAAAACTTTAAACTTTCTGGCGGCGTTGACCTCGAAGAGACCCTGCAGGGAATGTGGAGACCCCTGGTGATCCGCTGCTAAACTGGAGCAGTGGCCCACCTCCTCCATCCTGCTTGTGCTGGGAGGAAGGGCAGCGGAGGAGACAGCTGGTTGCTTCGACTTCAGTGTGCATGTTTGCCAGTGTGTCTGAAGGCCACTCCAGAACAAGGAAAGCTCACGTCGAGGTAAGGCATAAGGCCTTTTCACACTGCATTTCTGGTAAATTGGCAAATCAGAGGCATATTAGGCAGAGGGATTTACTTTCCTGTGCCTTTCAGAAAGAACTTGTCAATGCCAAAACTACCCTATTAGCATAATTAGATACGTCAACGAGTTCTACCTCTGATACTGCCTCAGAAGCCGGGTTATAAATAAAAATATTAAAATGAACAAATGTTTACACACACACACTGCTTCAAATGACATGGACCATCAGTACTTTAAAAAAATAAATAAAAATCTAATATGGCTCAAGCACAAAAGTCCTCTCCCCTAGGCAACAGCTACTCACTTGGGGTGGGACTAAATATCAATATTACAGTATATCGTAACATCAATACTCTCTCTGTCTGGATGCACCGTTACCACTTTTTTTGTTTTTTTTTTAAAATTGAGTACAAGTACTTACATTTGTATCTATTTAGTATCAGCGAGTACTCTAAAGTACTTGTACTCCGTCTCCAAAAAGTGTTCCTACTTTTTTGTCCGAGTCAGTCATGGAGCAGACTTGATAATTCCATTACGTCTCGCAATTGTGATGCAACTAAGTTTTGAGGCCGACTGGTTAGCACATCTGCCTCACAGTTCTGAGGATCCGGGTTCAAATCGGGCCTCGCCTGTGTGGAGACTCGCCTGTGTTTTCTCCGGGCACTGCGGTTTCCTCCCACATCCCAAAAACATGCATGGTAGGTTAATTGAAGACTCTAAATTGCCCGTAGGTGTGAATGTGAGTGTGAATGGTTATATGTGTCCTGTGATTGGCTGGTGACCAGTTCAGGGTGTATCCCGCCTCTCACCCGAAGATAGCTAGGATATGCTCAAGCACGCCCGCGACCCTAGTGAGGATAAGCGTTACGGAAAATTAATGAATGAATGAATTCCTGGGTGAAATGTTGAAAACGTATGCAAAGACATAATAATATAGTGCTGAATTGTTGAGATATACAGTGGGTACGGAAAGTATTTAGAACCCCTTAAATATTTCACTCTTTGTTATATTGCAGCCATTTGCTAAAATCATTGAAGTTTATTTTTTTCCCCTCAGTGTACATACAGCACCCCATATATTGACAGAAAAAAACGCAATTGTTGAAATTTTTGCAGATTTATTAAAAAAGAAATACTGCAATATCACACAGCCATAAGTATTCAGACCCTTTGCTCAGTATTTAGTCAAAGCAGCCTTTTGAGCTAATACAGCCATGAGCCTTTTTGGGAATGATGCAAGTTTTTCACACCTGGATTTGGTGATCCTCTGCCATTCCTCCTTGCAGATCCTCTCCAGTTCTGTCAGGTTGGATGGTGAACGTTGGTGGACAGCCATGTTCAGGTCTCTCCAGAGATCCTCAATTGGTTTTAAGTCAGGTCTCTGGCTGGGCCATTCAAGAACAGTCACGGAGTTGTTCTGAAGCCACTCCTTTGTTATTTTAGCTGTGTGCTTAGGGTCATTGTCTTTTTGGAAGGTGAACCTTCGGCCCAGTCGGAGGTCCTGAGCACTCTGGATAAGGTTTTTGTCCAGGATATTCCTGTACTTGGCCGCATTCATCTTTCCTTCGATTGCAACCAGTCGTCCCTTTCCCTGCAGCTGAAAAACACACCCACAGCATGATGCTGCCACCACCATGCTTCACTGTTGAGACTGTATTGGACAGGTGATGAGCAGTGCCTGGTTTTCTCCACACATACCGCTTAGAAGGCCAAAACGTTCTATCTTGGTTTCATCAGACCATTATCTTATCTATCTAATAGATATCCGTCTAGGAGTCCTTCAGGTGTTTTAAACAAAAATCTAACTCCATGCGGGCTTTCATGTGTTTTGCACTGAGAAGAGGCCACTCTGCCATAAAACCCCAACTGGTGGAGGGCTGCAGTAATGGTTGACTTTCTAGAACTCTCTCCCATCTCCCGACTGCATCTCTGGAGCTCAGCCACAGTGATCTTTGGGTTCTTCTCTACCTCTCTCACCAAGGCGCTTCTCCTCCAAAACGTCTTCCATTTAAGGATTATGGAGCTGTGCTCTTAGGAACCTTAAGTGCAGCAGAAATATTTTTGTAACATTGACCAGATCTGTGCCTTGCCACAATTATGTCTGAGCTCTTCAGGCAGTTCTTTTGACCTCATGATTCTCATTTGCACTGACATGCACTGTGAGTTCTAAGGTCTTACAGAGACAGGCGTGTGGCTTTCCTAATAAAGTCCAATCAGTATAATCAAACACAGCTGGACTCCAATGAAGGTGTAGAACCATCTCAAGGATGATCAGAAGAAATGGACAGCACCTGAGTTAAATATATGGGTGTCACAGCAAGGTTTTGAATACTTATGGCTGTGTGATTTTTCAGTTTTTTTGTTTTTTTTAAATAAATCTGCAAATATTTCAACAATTCTGTTTTTTTCTGTCAATATGGGGTGCTGTGTCTCCATTAATGAGGAAAATAATGAACTTACATGATTTTAGCAAATGGCTGCAATATAACAAAGAGTGAACATTTTAGAATTTTCCGGATTTTGTAGGAGGGGCTAAAACACGGGTCATATGCTTTCTCGCACGAGTTCCCTCCCCCACGATATTAGTACAAAGTGACATTTCATTTGGCTGCTCAGTTGTGAGTTAGCTGTGCTTAGCGTCCATAACAAGGCCCATTTACCAATCTAGCTTGCAGTTAGCAAGCTAACGATGGCGACACCCGAAAAATGTCTCTTCGCTGGATGCATTAATTTACAGAACAGCTCAGTGACGTTTTTTTAAGCTCCCAAAAAATGAGAACATAAAAAAACAATGGATTGACTTTTGAAAGACAAACACAGATGGCGAGCTGAACATCAACACCACTTGCCGACTGCAGTGCGCATTTCACGACGGAAGGTTTTGTAAACTTTCTCCACAGACAACATGGCTTCATGTGAAACTTTTTAGTAGTGAATGGGGCAGTGCCGACAATCAAACTACCTGGACTTCCTCCTACAGTGCCGTCAGGTGCCGTGTTCGGCTGTGACATTATGTCACCAACAACAAGGGCAAGTTGACTTGTGTGCTTATTTTCATGATTGCAGTCCACAATAAACATTCAATTTTGAAGTTGAGCCTCCTAACGTGATTTTAGATCGTATAAGCAATCACCCCCTCAGTATGTTTGATTCCTCTTCGCGCATCCATTCAACATGCCCACAGGGTCTGAGAGCCGACCGTTGTTTATTATTCAAGTTTTGAAGCCTGATTTTATATACTTAGCAATTTGTTTTATTCATTCAAATTTGGCAGGCTTGTTCACATTACTCTTCAATGTGATGTGTGGAATTTACATGCCATTTTTTTGGGCCTGCTTAGTGCCACTTTAACATCCAACTGCATGTTCTAACAGTCTTGCAACATCTTTCACGTAAATGTAACCTGTAACACAAGGTATTTCAGTTATGTAATGCCCACCTCTGAACACTGGTGGCCACTACATAAAAAGAGTACATAGATAAGAGACGAAGACGAACGTAAAGTGGATTTCAACGCATACTGTAGGACTATGAATGCCATGTTACCTCTGTGTGTTAACTACAAAATCGAGTAAAATGAAATACTGTTTCTTGAGAACACAAAAAGTTATAAAATAAAACTGTGGGAGGACAACTAGTCTGTTAAACCATCGCTTATTTGTTTTTACTCAACGAGCCATGCCGTGGCTTTGTGAATGGAGCGCGCCTAGCAGCAAGGAGCAGAGCAAATGATGGCGATTGAAACTGCCAAATGGCTCAAGAGCATAATTTGCAGGTGGCTAATAGTGTTGTCGCTCTTGTTTAACCGAAAGTATCTCCATACCGCTGACATGGATCCTACCCAAAAGGTATACGTCAGGCCAAGGTTATAAAGCCATTTCTAAAGCTTTAGGACTCAAGTGAACCACAATGAGAGCCATTATCCACAAACGACAAAAACATAGAACAGTGGTGTGAACCTTCCCAGGAGTTGCCGGCTGACCAAAATTACCTCAAGAGCGCAGCGACGACTCATCCAAGAGGTCACAAAAGACCCCACAACAACATCCAAAAAACTGCAGGCCTCACTTGCCTCAGTGTTCATGACTTAACCATAAGAAAGAGAGTCTGGGGTAAAATGGCCTGCGTGGTGGAGTTTCAAGACGAAAACCACAGCTGAGTAAAAAGGACATTAAGCCTCGTCTCAATTTTGCCAGAAGACATCTTCATGATCCTCAAGACCTTTGGGAAAATACTCTGTGGTCTGATGAGACAAAAGTTGAACTTTTTGGAAGGTGTGTCCCATTACATCTGTTGTAAAAGTAACATCGCATTGCAGAAATAGAACATCATACCAACAGTAAAATATGGTGGTGGAATTGTGATGGTCGGAATTCTGCTGTCTCCCCCAAAAAAATCCTGAATAAGAATGTCGGGCCATCTGTTTGTGACCCCAAGCTGAAACGAACTTGGGTTCTGCAGCAGGACAATGATCCAAAACACACCAGCAAGTCCACCAAATGACTGAAGAAAAACAAGACTTTAGAGTGGCCTTGTCAATGTCCTGACCTGAATCCTATTGAGATGCTGTTGGATGACCTTAATGGATGACCGCTGTAAGAGACTCATTGTAAGTTACTTCAAACACTTGTTGCTACTAAGGGTGGTCCAACCAGTTATTAGGTTTTTGGGGGCAATCACTTTTTCACAGAGGGCCATGTAGGTTTGGATTTTTTTCCTCCCTTAATAATAAAAACCATTTAAAACAGAATTTTGTGTTTACATGTTGTCTTTGACTAATAGTTAAATTTGTTTGATGATGGGAAACATTTAAGTGTGACAAACATGAAACATAAGAAATCGGGAGGGGAAAAACACTTATTTCACACCACTGTAATATTATTGTAAGGGTGGCATAAAGAAAAAGAGAAAAACAACAACGAGGTGCAAAAGAGAGAAGGAAGAGTTGAAGAGACTACATAGCATCCAGAGCAGGGGACCAAAGCACGAGTGCAAGGCTAATTACTTTCTGATGGCTGCACTTTCATTTGGCCAAAAGGGCAGCTAACTTTAAAGGTCACATTGCCATTCCTCTTCCATGGAAGTGCGTGCTCACACACACACACACACGCGCGCAATACACAGTCCAGCAATAGAAAAACACAAAACAGCCACACTACAACAAATCATTCTGCTGACACACACACACACACACACACACACACACACACACGCACACACGCACGCACGCACGCACACACACACACACACACACACACACACACACACACACACACACACACACACAGATAGACGCATTCTCATTTATATGGTGCCCTGGTCAGAACAACGACCAGCCTCATTATTCTATCTCAGGACTTTTATTATCACCAGCATATCTACTGGAAATGACTCTTGGCTTTATTTGAATGTCTATCGAGATGTGTGTGTGCGCTCTGTCTGAGTCTGTTGGTAGTTGCATGCTGGCAGCAAATATTTCCACTGGCTGGAGTGTAAAGAATGCCCATTTCCTATGCATCTGAATGCAAATGAAGCAAGTCCTAATACAGTTTAAACAGACATTTGTTTCAAGTTCATTTTAGTTGATCATGTGTAAAAAGCAAAAAGCAAAATGGAAAGGAAATACGAATTAATAGGCAATAGAAAGGATCAACTTTAACTTTGAGTTCAGTTCCATGTGATATAAGAAGTATCTATAAGTTTGAAATAATAAAATTAAAATGTATGTAAATAGGTAGCACGCTGACCGACTGGTAAGGTCATCTTCCTCACAGTTCTAAGGACCCGCGTTCAAATCCGGCCCCGTCTGTGTGGAGTTTGCATGCTCTCCCCGTGCCTGCATGGGTTTTCTCCAGGTACTCCAGTGTCCTCCCGCATTCTCAAAACATGGATGGTAGGTTAATTGAAAACTCTAAATTGTCGAATGTGAGTGCGTATGCCTGTTTGTTTCTCTGTGTCCTGTGATTGGCTGGCGACCAGTTCATGGTGTACCCCGCCTCTCGCCCAGAGTCAGCTGGGATAGGCGCCCGCACCCCCGCGACCCTATTTGAGGATAAGCGGTACGGAAAATGGATGGATGGAGGTATAATAACATAACAACACAATTATAATAAAAACTATGAAAACAAAATAAATAATAGAAAATTAAATATATGACAATATAATAAAATCTATAACACTAAATATAACAATAAATAATAGAGCGGTGCCTTTAGAGACGAGTTAAAGTCGTAACACTATATAAAATCATCTTTCCCCACTGGTAATGGTAATGCCGTTAAAACGTTGCAGCCCCCCCAAAAAAACAAAAAACATTTTCAAAAATTTTTTAATAAGAAAAATAGCATTTTATGATATTGTAATTCTTAAAAACAGAGTATAATGACATAGTTTAATAGAATATAAATAATGAAACAGTTTTTGCCACATTTGCTGCTTCAATTCAATGTACATTGTACTGCTCCTTCTGGTGTGTGTGTCCCCCTTTTTGGTCAACCACAGTAATATTAGCTGTTCTTTGCAGAGGATAAATAACTTATTCCTCTCAGTATTGTTACATTATCTGTCTATTCGTGTTGCTCCACCATGTAGGTTCAAATGTCTGTTGCTTAAATCTTAACCCTATTATTAACCCTGCTATTTGTTAGCCGTCTATGTCGTTTTGCATTGTTTATTAGCATTGAGCTAAAAGGACTTATCCAAAGCAAAGCTATGTGGTTGTTTCAAATGCACGTGTAATTCTCTTTGATTTACACTTAGTATGTCAGTAAACCTCAACTGGGAGTGGCAATAAACAACTTGAAGACTTGTTTATGAAGAATTGTTCACATCTGCCAAAGTTAGTTGAATTCACTGCTACCATCTAGGAAAAAAACAAATCGGCCGAACAACAGCTCGTGTCTCATAAAACCCATAAGTCAGGTCACTCGTATTTCATGGAACCAGTGTAATGATATAAATTAAAACGACAATATTGATTTGAACATAAGCAAATTAAGCGTATAAGAATTTTAGATATGGGATGTGGATTTGGGTCATCAATGTTTCAAACTAAATTAATATGATCTTTTTTGTTTAAATGTAATGATTCATGCTGCACGCACATACAGAAACTCACCTAAATCCAGTTTTTTTCGGGCCTCCTCCTCTTGCTTGGCTATTTTGGCCTTAAGAACTTCATCTGTTTTGGCTATAAAAGGACAAAAAGACAAGAATACATCGAATGAATACATTGATATTATATTAAAAATAATAGTGCAGTATAAAAATATGGACACATAGACCAGTAGTCTAAATTTGATGTGCTGAAACAGAGCATAAAAAATCTGCATCTCGTTTCCTAGCAGGAAGGAAGGAGTTTCCACTGCAAAAAATCAAAGCCAACCGCCTTGCCTTTTCTCTCTCACGGATCTTTATCTCGTTGGCATAATGAAATGCTTAAAAGCAAGCCAGTCGGCAGGAGTAAACACTCGTCGGAGCATTTTAAGCATCTCTCTTGATAAGCTTTCCCCCAACCCGACCGCCTAAATAAAAAATAATCAAGATGTTAAGCAACATTAAGAAAAATATAATGTGCCGTGTGGCATGACCATCAATACTGCCTGTAAATTAATTATAGTTCCGTTGTGCGCCGCATCATTTATTTCACTGGCGGCGAAGGCCTCAGCGGAGCCATTCACCTTTATTGCAATCTTGCCGCTTGATGAGTGAGTTATGTAAAATTGAGTCGTCAATATCGTCACACTTAATGACTTTAAATATCAGCAGGGTAAAAAAAAAAGTGCGCTGTAGTGTTTTTTTTTTCCGGGGGGGTGTTAATACAATATAAGAGGGCGTGGAGAGCACATGGAAAACAGAAACTGTAGGAGTGTGGCTGTGGATTGTTGTACGCTTCGTTTGAAATGCTTCATTGGATGGCTGTACAGCTGCCAAGCAAACGTTACATAAAAATACATAGTGTATATATATTGAGTGCGTCTGTGTGTGCGTGCGTGTGTGTGTGAGGCCACAGGGTGAACTCGACTGCGGCGCTGGTTTTGTTCGCTAATTGGTGTAGACAAAGAAGCTGTCCCACCGCTGTTACGGCTGGTTAAGTCTGGAGGTTACGCATCTTTACGAACAATGACTCAATACGGGATGACTGAACCCTCGTCTAACTCCCTCCGCCTCCGTGTGTGTGGGTGTAACATTGCGGGTGTGTTATTGGATCAGTGTATCTCGGAGATAACTAATTCCCAATTTAAGAAGCTGAAGGTTCGCGTCAAAAAGCAAACCAGGAACTTCAGCATCTTTAAAATTAAAGCAGAATCTCTATGGTCAAAGATGATTAATTCCTCCATTTTGTCTGATTTTGGGGGGAAAAAAAAATAAATTAAAAGGCAATGCTAAATAAATTGTTACCTACTCTAATCATCTTTCCCCACTGAAGGAAATGCAAATGCCATTAATCTGTTCCTGCCCCATAAAAAAACAGTAGAAAACGTTTTGTGATGTTTTTAATAAGAGAAATAGCACATTGCAGTATTGTACTTCATAAAAACATTAAGTAATAAAGTCATTAAATAGAATGTAGAGAATTAAGTAAAATGTGCATGATTTCACGCTTTAATGCCCATTGACATTGTGCTCCTTCTGGCATGCCCAACAGGGGCCAGTATAATGCAGACATTCATAATAAACGAAGAGGAGTTTCAGAATTGACTTAGTGAGCTGCAGAACAGACCCAGGAATAGGCTTGTCACGATAATTACTATATCGACTTATCGTTTCATAAATAAAATGGACACATTTTTCCGGACTCGATAAATTGTTGTCGTTGTGGTGAGCCGGCATGCTGATCGGCTGTGTCATTAGCCACTAGTGGGCCCATGGAACACCAGCAGACTGGTACACTCTTGTGGGTGTTTGCTCCGTCGAACACTCCACACCCTTGCTCCGTGTGCAGAGCGTAGATTCACACAACAGAAACATTGGCGGAAAGAAAGGCATCTTGTTTGATCTGCGTCTCGCGTCCTAGATGCACAAAAATGATTGGGACGCACAAAAATGATCAAGGATGCAAAAAGCATGGTGAATCTTCGTACACTGACGCACAACACTTCTTACTTATGTATGTGTGCAAGGCTCGAATTAAGCAGTCTCGCATTGCATTTTGCGGTTCAGAATTCGCATTTTGCGCATCAAAAAACACATTGAAAAGCAAAACTGCAGAGAAAAAAGACAAATCGCCAGTGTGTTAGCATTTCATAGTGAAATGCAAGGCGAGCAGCCGTTTGTTGTAACATGGACCTTTCTCACCGCCAAGTATGATGCCGCGTCGTGAAGTTAACACAGAGCAAATCAGTGAACTTAATGTTAGTCTACTTTACTAACATAACATTAATGCTGCGGACTGCGGAGTGTCTCTTTTAATTATGAGTGCTGTCGAGTGTGTGGCTTTTTTATTTTGCTGTGACAGGGACAGTATAATGCAACCATAACGGTACATACAGTGTGCTTTTTGGTCAGTGTAGTCAGTGTGTGAAATATGGCCAATCTGAAGTGGTAAAACCTTGAGTCAAGTAGGTCAAAAACATTATAAATGTGGCTAGAGAGGACTAAGAGTAAAATGGATCATCAGCACGTACCCAAACAGGAGGGTTTTGGAAAAGGAGATGAAGGAAATATTTTTCTCTCTCAAGGGCAAATTGAACACTTGCAAAACTTAGAAGTAGTACAAAGAATGTTTGCCTGATTCCTAGTCAGCTTTTCTAAGCTCATAAATGCACAGGCATGAACCTAATGTATTATTAATATGTCACAAAATGCTAAAATGCTAGCTGTTTAAGTGAAGATGCACTAAGGCTGTTAATGATTTAAAAAAGCCTTATCTTTTATGTGAATTCAAGAAATAAAAACTGTTGGTTATAAAAAAAATTCAAAAATTCAAAAATTGCTCCTGGCGGCACGGTGGACGACTGACGAGAGCGTCAGCCTCACAGTTCTGAGGACCCGGGTTCAATCCCCGGCCCCGCCTGTGTGGAGTTTGCATGTTCTCCCTGTGCCTGCGTGGGTTTTCTCCGGGCACTCCGGTTTCCTCCCACATCCCAAAAACATGCATGAATTGGAGACTCTAAATTGCCCGTAGGTGTGAATGTGAGTGCGAATGGTTGTTTGTTCCTATGTGCCCTGCGATTGGCTGGCAACCAGTTCAGGGTGTACCCCGCCTCCTGCCCGATGACAGCTGGGATAGGCTCCAGCACGCCCGCGACCCTAGTGAGGAGAAGCGGCTCAGAAAATGGATGGATGGATGGATGGAAAAATTGCTCCTCAAAATTAGAAAGTTGCTACTCAAATAAAAAAATGAGTGGCAAAACTGCTCCTCAAAGAAAAAAACAACAATTTTGAGCCTTGTGTGTGCTGCTGAAGAGCTTCAGCGAATCATCCACTAAAAGTACGAGTCTTGTCTTGGTGCTAGCGAGTCTTGTCTTGGTGCTAGCCAATTAGAAGAACAGTAGGGCGGGTTATGGTTTCAGAAATACAATGAAACGACACTTTTTCTGGACTTGATACATTTTCATTATTGCGGTAACACCCGGCGTCGCTCACGACTTAGCGAGCAGCTGGCAGTACGGCTTTGGCTCCATAGATGCAAAACAACAAACAACTGGGACATTTTAGGGAAAGTTAACAATTTATTACATTTGCTAGCCCGCAAGCTAACTAGCTAGTGTTCTACGGAGCTAAACAGCTGACTCTGGCTCACTCGATTGTTGCGACATCGTTTAAAGCAGAAGTCATTAACTCGCGGTCCGCGTCCCGACCCATAAACAGTCTCAAAGAAGATTAAAAGATTAAAGAGTAACAACTGCAATAAAAATCTGCACTATAGCGGGACCGTGAAGCAAGAACCGCAATGTAGCAGAGGATTACTGTATCTGAATTCCGTGATGATAAGTTGCAGGGACTCATTGTTTCCATTACATGTACATCCCGGGACTCACATAGTCTCAAGTGTAAAATGATCTATGGAAAGTTAACTGTTTGTTGTGGTCACTTGCTCTGCTGCAAGCTAACGAGTTAGCGAGTTAAGGAACTAAATAGCTCGCTCTACCGCAGCAATCTCGTTTTAAACATTAGTTGTTCTGTGTATTAGTCCACAATCAACACAAACACGGGAACGTTAACGGTTTATTAAGCATAACCTCAGTGGCACACGTTATTCAGCCAGTAATTGAAAACGGCAAACGTCAACATATATTTGATTGACAGGTGAAGGCATCTTGTCTTCAGAAGACCAACCACACAGTTGCCGGATTTACATGGAGACTTTAATGTCATTCCGATTGAAGATGATCTATTCCGATTGGGTGTACACATGTGCACTACATTTACTCAGTGTGTGACATGCGCACTTCGTCGTGTAAGTCACGTCATTCGTAAAAATTGATGTCCGTCGCCTATTCAGCAATATAGTTGTTTTTATACGTTTTTTTAATAAAATAAAAATTGCTAGATAAAAACAACATACAGTGCTGTGAAAAAGGATCGGCCCCCTTCTTAAATGTTTGCATAGTTTCCCCACATTAATGTTTAAGATCATCAAACAAATGTAAATATCAGAAATATAACCCAAGTGAATTTAAAATGCTGTTTTTAAATGGCAATTTCATTTATTAAGGAAAAAAAACTACTCAAAGTTTTCTGGCCCTGTGTGAAAAAGTAATGACCCCTGAAACCTAATAACTGGTTGGGCCATCCTCAGTAGCAACAAGTGAAATCAGGCGTTTTCTATAACTGGCAATGAGTCTATGATATCCTGTAGCTATGGAGATATTTTGGCCCACTCTTCCTTGGAGGCTTTTCAAGCATGAACAGGATTCTTAAGGTCATGGCACTGCATTTCAATTGGTTTTAAGTCTGGACTTTGACTAGGCCTCTCCAAAACATTCATTTTGTTTTTTAAGCCATACAGAAGATGACTTGCTGGTGTGTTTTGGATCAGTATCCTGCTGCAGAACCCAAATGCACTTGAGCTTGAGGTCAAAAATTGATGGCTGAACATTCTCCTTTAGGATTTTCTGTTAAAGAGCAGAATTCATGGTTCCATCAATCACAACAAGTTGTCCAGGTCCTGAAGGAGCAGTACTACCACCATGTTTGACTGTTGCTACGATGTTCTTTTCCTGAAATACTGTGCTACATTTACGCCAGATGTAACGTGACACAGACCTTCCAAAAAGGAAGGTCTGTGTCTTTGATCTCACCAGTCCATATAATATTCTCCCAAAAGTCTTGGGGAATCATTCAGATGTTTTTTTGTTGTTGTTGCAAAAGTAAGATGAGCCTTTATGTTCTTTTTGGTCAGCAGTGGTTTTTGCCTTGGAATGCTGCCATGGATTCCATTGTTGCCCAGTCTCTTCCTTATTGTTGCGTTATGAACACTGGCCTTAACTGAGGCAAGGGAGGAATGCAGTTATTTAGAAGTTGTCCTGAGTTCCTTTGTGGCCTCCTGGATGAGTCATTGCTCTTCTCTTGGGATAATCTTTATAGGCTGGCCACTCCTGGGAAGGTTCACCAATGTTCCATGTTTTCTCCATGTGAGCATAATGGCTCTCCCTATGGTTCACTGGAATCCGAAAGCTTTAGAAATGGTTATTGTAACCCTTTCTAGACTGATAGATGTCAATTACTTTATTTCTCGACTGTTCTGGATTTTCTTTGGATCGTGTCATTTTGTTGCAGCTTTTTTAGATCTTTTGTTCAACTTGATTTTGTCGGGACAGATTGTGTTTAAATGATTTATTAATTGAACAGGTCCGGAGTTAATCAGGCTTGGGTGTGATCAGTTAAAAGATAAAAAAAAATAAAATAAATTGTGATTAGCCACAAATAACACATTTAACAAGGGGTGTAATTACTTTTTTTACACTGGGCCAGGTAACTGAAAAGTTTTTATCCCTTAAAAAATTAAATCATTTAAAAAACTGCCTTTTAAGTTCACTTGGGTTGTATTTGTGTAATATTTACACTATTTAAAAAAATAATAATAATGTTTGTCCTGGTCGGCTGTTAGGTCAAGCAGAAAGGACGATCTGTATCCCTTTTATGCTGGAACAGTTTTACTGTGTCACAGTGGACGTTTTAAACTGCAGCTGTGGTTTCTTAGTATTTTAATGGCTATTTATTGAGAATCAGAGTCGATCAGTCGAACAGAACAAGGTTTCTAGAGGGGAGTGAGAAAAGAAGACAACAAAAGACAAAGCACTAGCTGTAAACAAGATGAGGTAAGTAAATCATTATATACCGAGAACAATGACATTAGATATGAGTGTTGTATGGGGCAGCAGTGCTTCACCCTGTGAGGGAAGGACAGGACAAGTCAGATAGGACAGGACAAGGACAAGAGGGGAAGCATGAAGGACAAGGGTCGGGAACCCGGCTGTACAACTGAAGTGTGGTGGGAGTGGCTATGTAAATTATAAACATCTATAGGACCAGAGTGCGAGTGAGGGGATACCCAAACAATTTGTATATTCATTTTTTATTCGTCGCAAAGAGTGAGTGGCCCTCTGGACGGGACACGTCCCACACCGAGGCGCCCCGAGGAGGCCGCAGGCAATGCTACTGTATTTTAATGTTTGTCATGATGCTGGTACTTGGAGAGCTAAGTATTTTCTTTAGTGCTTGGAGTAAGAACTCTTGACAATCACTGGTATAATGTACAGTATTACACTGACAAGCAGCTCAGCTAGGAGGGAGTGATGTACCACTATTTGGCATTATTTTTCAGCCTTTGCAGAGGTCTACGCTCCACTGTGTGCTCTCCTTGCAGCCAAGAATTTATTTAGCATGCACAGTTGTGTGTTTGTGCGAGGACACTTGTGTGTACTTCTTTGTGTAGGTGTGTATGTGCTTTGCTCGGGGCTACAGGGAGGCAGGAAAGAGACGGTGTGGTATTATAGGTGTGATGTGAGAGAGAATGGAGGGAAAAGGGTCCAGAGACAGGCGGCTAGATGGCGGCCATGTAGGTGAAAGGAAGAACTGAAAGCTTGAGGGGGGACAAGCAAACAGAGAGAGAAAAGGCCTGCGAACAACATCGGGGGGATTTGACGCCTCTTTAGCATTGTTTATCCTCCACCTCAATCCCTTCATCCCTCCGCCAAAAGCATCTCTTATCCTCTTCTCCTTCTGTTTTTGCCCTCTACCCACCCCTCCCCGCGTTCGCGTTGTCTCTTGCTCGTCTCTCCAGTACACCGTGCCTGGGGGTGATAGCAGCAAATCAAACTGTTTATCCATCTCTCATCAGCGTACTCGCCTCGCGGGGCCCCCGGCCCCCTCAAAACAATGAAAGCAGGCCTGAGCAAAGAGCCATGGATACCATTTAATTTCATCAACACGAGCGCTTCTTTAAAAGATGATCTAGAAAACATACAGGAACAAAAGTATTGAGACACTTCATTGATGTACTCGTCAAACTTGAGTTGGTTGGGTTGGGCTAGACCTAAAATGCGGGGTACACACATACCGATAATCTGGTAATTTTGAGTACTCCCCCCCTTCCAATCACAGTCAGCAAAGGCCCGATTCTTGGATGTCTCTAAATGATTATCCTGAGTTATTATCCTGTGTTGTGGGCTGTGTTATGAGAGATTTTTCTTCCCTGATCTGCTCAAAATATGCTGGGGCTGACAATCGTAAATGTTAAAATGATGTTATGATTTCAAATTTACATGTGTAGTCAAAACAGAGTGACCACACACTCGGTGATTGTTTTTCTTCATGATATTTTGGGTCTCTCACATTTAACAAAAAAATGTGAAGATGTTAATAAAAATCTGTGTGTGCACCCCGCTTTAGTTGTAATTCTTGATTTTAGGGTCGCCACACACTGAGCGACAGAACAATCGCAAACCAATTATAATCGGCAACGGAAAAACAGTGACTCAAGGTGTTCTTATCAGTAAAAAACATGTTTTTTTTGTTTTGTTTTTTTAACTGAACCACAAACAAGATGGTGGATTGACCTGGTAGCTGTGGCTATATTATAATAATACAAAGAGAGGAAATAGGTGACAATAAAGGAGAGTGTGGATATTGTTAGCATCGTTGACTGTACTCGGGCATTTCTGCGACAGAGACTGTCCACGCTTTGCTTTTTAGTCAAATGCACATGAAATTATGAATATAGTTAAGTATTATTATTATTAAACAAAATAAGTATACTGTATATACTGAATTGATGGCGACCGGCTGGATCTCGCTTTGTACCCGGAAATGTAATTTTTGTTGTTAAAGCCCATATGATACAACATGGCATTTTTGATTGGCCTTTATACCTGCAACATTGCAAGAATGTTTATCTGCCATTTAAATTTCAAATTGCAGAAAAATGACTGGTAATTGCCTACAGTTGGCCACGCTTCCCTCAGTTTGGCTGGCGACCAGTTCAGGGTGTACCCCACCTCTCAGCTGGGCTAGGCACCGCGACCCTAGTGGGGATAAGTGGTTCAGAAAATGGGTGGATAGATGACCATGCTTCCCACAGATGGGAGATGTTCGATACCACTTTTTTTCAAACGAATAACTGTACGAGGATTCACTTAGTTACTGATACCGATGACTGATACTACGAGCGCTTTTGATACATAAAATTTGAATTAACACAATGACAGATAATTGTGAACAGAAACTTCTCTTACTGACGCACATGACTCGCGGATGTGGCACCCACTGCAGTTCAGCGCCAACTACTGGCAAGGAGGACTTACTAATTATTATTATGTTTTTTTTCCCCCCTTAAGCATGGGTGGCTGGTATCGGCAGCCTTCACGAGTATCCGATACCTTGAAATAAGGCCGGTATCGGTGCTCGCCCATCCCTACCACAGACACACCAAAATCTGAGGAAGAGGCTGTAATAGCTGGAAAGGCAAGATTCCAAAAACTCAATGGCCCCAATTTTTCTGGAAAAACGTACCTTCAAACAAAACTTTAGTTCAAGTCGTGTGTCACATTGTAGGTCAATGTAATGCTTGGCAACACCTTTCTTGTTCCCTCTCCATTTAGTCTTTAAAAAGTGAGAAGTTTTACTTCATTTTAGTTTGATTCTACCAGTATTGTCTGATTCCTTCGCTTGTTTAAGGATGTTAAAATGTTACTTTGAACTGCCGGTCCAGCAACAAATGAACAAATTGGAGCAAATTAGTTCACTGGAACAAATCACTTTACATTATTACTCATGATAAATTATGGAAATTTGAAACTAGAACCACTTACCAGCAGCATAATGGACCGGATTTTATTCCACTTTGGATTTCTTTTTTTTTTTTTGACAGGTGTGTAAATTTGTCCAATTTGTTATATTGCATTACTGCAAAATGCTTTAAAGCAATGTTTAACTGTAGCAAAAAACAATTGTTGCATATATGAAAATATCTTTCTTAGCAGCTTAATGGCTCCAGTCCATTATGGGATAATAGTGTGATGGACTTGTATTAAAGCAGTTAATAAACGGTTATTTAGTCTGCGTTCCATGTTGGCCATGCAAGTTGGGGGGAGCATGTCCTGATTATGAGTGTAATTGCAGCTCGGGGGAGTCCCTGTGAAGGCTGCCAGAAGATGTTTCAAGCACTACGACGGAGAGGAAGAAAGTGTGGAAAAAGGGGGTGAAAAGGCAGATTGCCATGTTCTTTTTAAATTCCTTCCTTCAGAAACTCCTCTTCTATTGCTTCTTCTTCCTCTGTTCTCCTCTTGGCAGGATTATCAGGGTCTCGTTAGAGGGGGAAATGTAATAACGCTCCCACTAGGTAGAATGGGGCCATTATCAGGGAGGAGATGGATGGGCTGTGTAGGGCCAGCGGGGGCCACGCGCGCACACAATTTAGATTCAATAAACTGGCAAAGCAAGACCCAAAATCTGATTTATCTTTTTACGTGCTGCCAATGCTCGCTGCTCGGATGCTGATTCCCTATTACCGCACGTAGAGAGACTATTCATTGGACGTGTGGTGCGGTGGTCGGAGGAGCTGGTTTGGGGGCGGGGCTGGGACATCAGGCAAACAGATACAGCTGAGGGCTAATACGTTCACGTGCAGATAAACAATTAAATCTAAGGCTGAGATGAGTTATATAGTTATTAAGGACGGATTGGGGGGAGCAGGAAAGGAGAGTGTGGTTGTTGTATGGGCCTTAGGCTGTACATACAGTCTATTACAAGTGAGAATGGATATCATATTATAGAGTTTGAAAGAGCAGCATCCAGCCCACGTTATGCAGGAACTCAATACCACACGTAAAAAGCAGCCTGCTGAGGTCAGCACAACAGTTATTTACTTAGCTCATATGTGTGTAAAATGCAGAGGGCACGTGTTGGCGGACATGCATAACACATCCTGTTTGACTGCGAGCGTGTGGTCGGTTGGTGGGCGTCGTTGGCCGCGGCCGCCGGTCAAAATGAGAGTGAGATAAATCAGCCTCGTAGCCAATGACAAACAGAATATTAAAGGCTGTGCGCCGCAATTGGAAAAATGTCCCTTCCAATCAGGCCGGTGTTTTACAAGCTGGCTCGGCATGCAGGCCCGCGGACCAGAAACTGAGGACTGCAAAAAAAAAAGGATGTGATAAATTAATGGATAGAAGAGAAAGCGACACACATACGCAAGGGAAACACCCGAAGTTAGTTCAGGTCATTGCAATTTCAAAGAATTGCAAAATTGAGGAATATCAAGACGTTTCTAATAAACGTTTCTAAGAAGACCTACGGTGACGACTTAACCCAAAATTCTATGTAAGTCAGGACCAGTGTTGCCAGTAATGCGTTACAAAATAACGTGTTACTCCCAAATATTGTTTTGAGTAAAGAGCAAAGTAACGCGTTACCAGGAAAGTAATTAGACAGACAGTTACTTCTTCTTCTTCAAAAAAAAAAGTTACTTTTGCATCATCAAATCTCACCAAGTACGAATTTGTAGCAGGTGATTCGAAAAAAGAGCAGTCCAGTTGCACAGAAGCATTCAACCGACACCGCTCTTTTTTTCAACAAATACAACCCCAATTCCAATCAAGTTGGGATGTTGTGTTAAACATAAATAAAAATAGAATGCAATGATTTGCAAATCATGTTCAACCTATATTTAATTGAATACACGACAAAGACAAGATATTTAATGTTCAAACTGATCAACTTTATTGTTTTAGCAAATAATCATTAACTTAAAATGTTATGGATGCAACACATTAAAAAAAAGCTGGGACAGGGTCATGTTTACCACTGTGTTACATCACCTTTTCTTTTAACAACATTCAATAAACATTTGGGAACTGAGGACACTAATTGTTGAAGCTTTGTAGGTGGAATTCTTTCCCATTCTTGCTTGATGTACAGCTTCAGCTGTTCAACAGTCTGGGGTCTCCCGAGACAAGTGTGGACTGCAGGCAGGCCAGTCTAGTACCCAGACTCTTTTACTACAAAGCCACGCTGTTATAACATGTGCAGAATGTGGTTTGTTTTTTTTGTCTTGCTGAAATAAGCAGGGGCGTCCATGAAAAAGACGTTGCTTGGATGGCAGCATATGTTTCTCCAAAACCTGTATGTACCTTTCAGCATTAATGGTGCCGTCACAGATGTGTAAGTTACCCATGCCATTGGCACTAACACAGCCCCAAACCCTCACAGATGCTGGCTTTTGAACTTTGCATCCATAGCAATCCTGATGGTTCTTTTCCTCTTTAGCCCGGAGGACACGACGTCCACAATTTCCCAAAACAATTTGACATGTGGACTCGTCGGACCACAGAACACTTTTCCACTTTGCATCAGTCCATCTTAGATGAGCTCAGGCCGAGAGAAGTCGGCCGCGTTTCTGGGTGTTGTTGATAAATGGCTTTTGCCTTGCATAGTAGAGTTTCAAGTTGCATTTACGGCTGTAGCGGCGAACTGTATTTACTGACATTGGTTTTCTGAAGTGTTCCTGAGCCCATGTGGTGATATCCTTTACATATTGATGTCGGTGTTTGATGCAGTACCGCCTGAGGGATCGAAGGTCACGGGCATTCAATGTTGGTTTTCGGCCTTGCCGCTTACATGCAGTGATTTCTCCAGGTTCTCTGAACCTTTTGATGATATTATGGACGTAGATGATGAAATCCCTAAATTGCTTGCAATTGTACGTTGAGGAACATTGTCCTTAAACTGTTCGACTATTTTCTCACGCAGTTGTCTTAAACTGTTCGACTATTTTCTCACGCACTTGTTCACAAAGAGGTGAACCTTGCCCCATCTTTGCTTGTGAATGACTGAGCAATTCAGGGAAGCTCCTTTTTTACCCAATCATGGCATCCACCTGTTCCCAATTAGCCTGTTCACCTGTGGGATGTTCCAAACAGGTGTTTGATGAGCATTCCTCAACTTTCTCGGGCTTACTTGCCACCTGTCTCAGCTTTTTTGGAATGTGTTGCAGCCATAAAATTCTAAGTTAATGATTATTTGCTAAAAACAATTAAGTTTATCTTGTCTTGGAAATCATTGTATTATGTTTGTATGTTTAACACAATGTCCCAACTTCATTGGAATTGGGGTTGTAGAAGAAAGCTATTGGGAAGTGACTGTTTATTACACAATGCAAAGTGACGGGCAGTACCATAAAAGTGCAAAGAAATGCACGATTTCGCCACACTATTTTTGTTATTTTCCTTAGTAAAAAGTGTATTTGATTGTTGTTACTTTTTTATTTTCACATTAAGAATACAGTTTTACTGGCACGTTTAACGCGCAATGCATTGTGGGTTAATTATTCATACCGAACTGCGCGGTCATAAATCGTTCATGGAGGGTAAGGACTTACTCACTGTAGGACTTAAAATACTTTTGCTTAAATAATATTTACAATGAAAAGTGAGAACTTTCAACTTCATCTGGAGTCCAGACTGGGAGCTGGTTTAACGTCACATAGTAAGTGCCCCCGTCAAAAGCTTTCTCGCTCTTCCCATCAAAATTACTGTGGTGGAAGCAATGGTGTGTGTCACTCACTTTCATGTTTACGTACACGCACGCACGCACACACACACACACACACACACACAGTTGCCTTCGAGGATCACAATCGGCATCCATCCATCCATCTATCTATCAGTTAAGAGTCTTTAGAGAAGCGTACTGAGAATAGTGTGCTTTACGTTTAGGTACTTACTGTACTGTGTTGGCACGTCAAGTGTGCACTAAGTTGCTGATTTAATGTGGCTTCAACTACACTAATATTTAAGTTATTGATTCATGTTGATGACATCATTCTGTAACTTGTGTGACGTACATAACCAAGTAATGGGTACAGTTAAGCTTATGCTTTTTTTGTTCTGTGGATAAGTGATATTCCTGCTGAAAGTAACTTAAAAGTTACTTTTTTCTAACTTAGTTACTTTTGAAATCAAGTAATCAGTAAAGTAACTAAGTTACTTTTTCAAGGTAATTGTGGCAACAATGGTCAGGACGCGCCATACGGTATTCTAACACGATTGTAATAACGCTAACGCAGCAGTAAAGTCATGATTACGGTAAATACTGATATGAAAAACACTTCCAGACCATAAATAAAATGTATTAAAATCCCAAATAGTTCCAAATAATTGGAAGCGCTCGTGGAAGAGGCTAACAAACATATCATTGAGTTACAGAAATGTATTACTCCAATAATTTTCGGAAAGGCAGCAACCCCTTAAAAAACGTTTTGCGTGATTTAACCAGCCTCAAGTGTGTGTGAATTGGATGTATGTACCCATCCAGTGTAACACTGTGTTTAAAACTGCTGTAGGAAAGGGTAGCACCAACTGCCACAGTGCACGTTAATGCAGAATTGTAAGGAGTTTTGTCATAGCTTATATGGCATGACTCCTCCTTATTAATGGTGTCAAGTCAGCCCTTAAGATCATTCAGAAGCTCCAAAATTGCATTGCTTAGTCGCCGTAATATCGCAATAATGTTTGTTTCTGGCATTTCAAAAATGTTTACACGAGCTGAAAAGATCCATTCTCCTCCTCGTCTCTCATTTCGCATGCGTCTTCCTCCTTGCAGGCTTGTAACTGCCTTTCAGGCGCGCTATTTAAAGACACAAAATCAGCCACCGTAATTAGTCTCAGGTTTGATAAACTATACTACGCCTATCTATACCTCCCAAAACACTCCAGCACACAATTTTCTCCCGTGTTTCAGACGTAAACCTGGCTGCGCAGTTAGTAGATCCGCTTCCAAATCTGTTTGCGTGCCCAATCAAGTTGACGCCCGTTTTTGCATTTGCAAACATTCAGTTAATCAGGCCCTAAGAGAGAGTTTAATGCTGATCATTTACAGATTCTCACAATATGTATTATAGCATCCACATTACAACATGTGCAGCAGGTGCACAGCATCTCCAGTTGACCTCAGGGAGAAGTAATACCTAATGTAACCAGTAGGTGGCAGAGCACACAGGCAACATGAGTGGGAGGCTTCAACAAAGGCCTTTCTCTCTCAAATGTGTGTTTGTATGTGTTCATCATGTGGCTGTAAAAAGACAACACTCCACAGGATATGTGACACACAAATCCAGATTGGACGGTTCACGCTAGAAAGAGATCAATTAGAGTTGCTGCTGGTGTTGTGGATGCTTTCAAGGAGGAATCAGTACGTCAATGAAGCAGAGGCGGAAAACCAGGCTGACATGCTGACCTCTGCACTAAACGCGCCAACATCTGAACGCCCAGAGCTGAGAGCGCTTTGGAGCGATACTTTAGGAGCACATTTTCGACTCTTCAGTTTTCATTGCCCAACGATCGTAGTGAACTAGAATCTGTCAAGATGGCAACTGTAAACGCAAACAAAAGATACAAACCTGAAATACCTGAAATGAAGTAATTAATACATAACTAATTTGTTCATGATTAATTGATGGTCTGTTTGTCCAATATGATATTATCACAAAAGTAGATTACTGAATCGGGAATTACTGCAAAGTTTCAAGTAAGTCATTTTTAACGTACTGTCACAATATCAATACAAAAAATACTAATGCAATTTTTAAAAGAAGTTTTTTTCTTTCTGTCACATTTTGTCACAGTACATTTTTTGTCATCCAAGTCATATAATCCACAAAGGTTAAACCGAGGCAACTAGACTGTTCTTGTTTATCCAGTTTTTTAAATTTCTTGTTCAATTACAACTTAGGCAACTATGCTATTAAAATGCCAAAATACCAAGATACTATTTCTGACCCATGGTGTGACTTCAAGTACTGTTACAAACACAAAATTGTTTTCGGCACACAACTATTTTCAGATCTCGGTCATTGAAAAAGTGGCTGGACGACAACTATGAATATAATGTATCTCCCCAATTTGTATGTAATTTTTTTCCCCCACTTATGGATGTTCACACATCACTCTTGGGATTTGTTTTAAAAAAAAAAAGAAAAAAAAGAAAAGAGGAATAAAGTTGAGCTTTTTGTATGATGCGCTACTAAATTGTCACAAGAACACTATACTTGTTTAGAGATCCTTTGTGAATCTTTTGGACAGAGTATGGAATTTGTTCCATCTAAGGCAGAAAGAGGCTTTCAACCCACAGCTCCAGAGCCAAAATAATATATATATATATATATATATATATATATATATATAAAATTATTTTGAGTTTGCATGTATTTTCAAATCAAATTCTAAATTAGAAGATTATGGTGTTCTTGTACGTTAAAATTAAAAAAAAAAATTCGGCGCTGAAAGTATCAGTCACAACCTTAATTGTGCGACACCGAGACACCAAGATTTAATCGAGCTATTCGACCCCCGGTAGATAAACCATGGATAAAACGTTTAATGCTGCACGCTACATGAACTACTGTATATAAAAAACAAACATCGTCATCACCCGGCATTACTGATGATAGGTTACAATTTTGTGTGAAGATGAAGGTAATGGAGCGAAGCGGAAATCACATTAACCTCGTAAAATAAATATTTTAAATGGCTGTTATTTTACAAATATATATTTTACATTGCTAAGTGAATTAGTTATTTTTAATTTAAGATGACAGCTGACTGCATGTTTTGCATTGTTGGTCTGCTGCACATGGTTAATTAAAGTTGCCTTTAATTTCATGAATATGAGGACTCAAATAGACTTATTTGAAAGTAAGCTTCAAGCAAGTGTCTTTTTTCCAGTGAAAAATATATTTTTTACATGCTGAAATAACGTTTTTTTTTCTCTCTGTAGCAGTTCATAGATTTGATAAACGCAATACTATAATTTTTCATTCATACATGCAAAAAACAATATCTGCAGTGTTTTCCTCACTTTAGTTGTCAAAAAGATTTTGTGGCTCCCGGACACTGTCCAAATAGCTCCGAGTATTTAAGGTTGCCATCCCTTGACCTAAGGCCTGGTACACAAAAATAATCGAGCAGTTTTTGTCATTGATTTCGCCCATTCCCGACAAAGGACAATAAATGCCAGATTATTATGTTTAAGATTATCCTGTGGGTCTGAGGTGTGTTAAAATTTAATTTGTCTCGTTAATTGGTTCTGGAACGGGTAGAGACCGACAATCTTAAATATTAAACGTTCAATATTTACGTCCAAAAATGTGCGTGCGGAAAGCCGACGAGTCCCAAGTGATGACTCCGTGAATTGTGACGTGAAACGTAATGTAGCCAATCAGGAAGCGACATGACTGAGGAACAACGAAGAGGGTGTAAATAAAAACAAACACATCCTACCCGAAACACAAAGGATAATAACACTAGCCATTAGCTTGATTTCCGAACTCATCTGTAGCTCGCTCAGTAGACTATAAAGTCCACTTTCATGCTATCTCCAGGATTATCTTTTTTTTTTTTTTTTCCTTTTACCTTTTTTTTTTTTTCTAAAATGTGTTTTTCAGATGAGCACCATCAATCCCTCTTCTTGTGTGTCCTCTTGTATGTTGCATTTTCTGTTTTTTTTCCCAGTTGTTGCTATGTTTCTAATTCTTCATTTTTGTTAGGTCATGTTTGATTACGCGAGACATGTCTTCCAGGATTAGAATCTAGATCAGTGGTGGAACAGAATCTTTATGTGTGCGGTGTGCCGCGTTGAGATTATCACACCACAAACAGTATGATTAAAACTGTTAAATGCCAGATTTTTAAAAAAATCTTTATGTGTGGAGTCTGTAACAGATTAAAAAAAACTCAAGATCTAAAAAAAATAATTAATTAAATCCTTACGTGTGTACCTGGCGTACGCATGCTCACGTATCACTTACTGGGATTTGCAATTTAATATGAAAAAAGCTTTTTCTATGATTAGCTACTAAAATCTTACGTGAGCACCACACTTGTTTCAAGACCCTTTTTTCACTTCAGGTGTAACCTTGACATTCACGAGGTGCACGGTTGTGAGGAGGTATCGTTAGATCAGTAAACTTAGCAGTGGGGTGGGTGGGTGTTTCAGGTCTGGGACTTCCACCCGCCCTTCGGACTGGAGCAATGGCCCGTGACCCACTGCGCTGAGAGGGATGCTAGGTCAATGAGGACACACGGAGCGGAAAAGTGGAGAGGGAGTAGAGGCCTCCAGCAGTCAACGGGATCAGAGAGAGATCTTACTCGGGGGGACAGCGCAGCGCCACGGGCTGCGCTCGCACAAGCAATACGGACATCTGTACACGCATCCAAACATAACGTGCAGCAGCCTAAGGGGGTGGAAATCTCATAACATAGCCTCTATAATATAGTCGCCAGGTGAGAGTTCAAGCTTGAAGCCGCAGTGTGGAAATATCACGTGTAGATTGCATTTGCCTTTGTAGGTAGGGCTAAGCTTAGATATTAAAACATTACATTAACGTTAAGAGTGTGTTGTGTGTCTTTTAATTGGCCTGCTAGGAAGGTGGTGTACGCCTTTCAGACACGGGATGAAGTTCTGCAAGGAGTACTTTTGTTGGAGATGAGTGGGTAAGTGCACTTCGCGGGTCTTGAGAGGGCAATCAGAGCAAATCTATAATGCAGGGATCAATCTGGGAAATATTGAAGCATCCCACGGCCTTTGAATGACATCTCACCCTCGACTTCAACCTTGTCATGTTTCCACACGCTACTTCCTCTTTGTTATGCCTCTGATTTTTTTTGCTCCCTCTCATCGCATTCATGTCCTTCAAATCTTCTATCTTCTATTCTATTCTATTTTAATTCTTGGCTTGTGTTGGACTGTGCTTTTTTTTCTCCACAGCCTTTAGACTGGTTTGGAAACCTGTAGGAGGATATGAAAAGGTACAAGGAAGACATTTGGCTAATCATGCTAGGCCGGGGTACCCGTCTGAATGGTTAAAAGAGACAAACATGGGGTGTTTGGCTCATTTCCACACTGCTAATGTGCCGGTCAACTTGCATGATTTTTAGGGTGAAAGGTGGTTGTTCGTAAAAATTTGTTACAAAATAAGCTGCTACCCAAGGGTGTTAAACAACAAAAACACACATTTAATACAGTTGAACGGAAAACGTTGCCTCGAAGGATGCAAGGAAACAAAAACTCCTGTGATATACTTTTAATTATAGTACAATAGGAAGTAGCGACCCAGCGTTTGTGTTATCTGGCTCCACTGCGAAGTGGCCTTCTACTAGCAGCTAGGCTAATACGTATTAGCCGCTAGTGGGCTTGTGGACTGCTGACGGACCGGCGTTGGCTTTGTCCAATACTCCAAAACCTTGCTTCATGTGCAACACGTATATCCCACACAACAGAAAACAGAAAAAGTTAACTGTTTATTACGTTCGCTAGCCTGCGAGCTAACGAGTTAAACAGCTCGCTCGACCATGGAGACGTTGTTCAAAATGTCAGAACCACGCTTGAAGTTGTTGTGTGTGTGTCCTCGCATAGATGTAACACACACACACACACACACACACACACACACACACACACACAGGGAAGTTAACTGTTTATTAACCATAAACGCAGCTGCACACATCAATATTCAGCCAGTAGTTGACGGCAGCGGACGTGTTTGATTGACAGGTGAAGGGGTCACAGTCCTGCACCTGGAGGGCGGGCTCTATCTTTCATGATTTCAAAGTCTTATTTTACATACATAGTGATTTTTTTATGTATTCAAATTTGGCAGGCTTTTTAAAAACTCTGTTCTGTGGTGTGTCAAATTTACAAGATCTGTTTTTGGGCCTCTTTAGTGGGTTAATGACTCTCTGTGCCTCTGTGCCAAATGTTTAATATTTGGGTTTTTTTGTGAACAGAGCCTCAGTCTACAAGTTTTATTTTTTATTTTTCCAAGATATTTTATTTTCTGTTTTACATTTCAATGCCAATATTCTTTAAAATTAAAAGTTAATTGTTCCTCAACAAGGATGTACGTACTTTAATTATTGTGCTCTAATATCTTTATCAATGATACTATCGTTTATCATGAGAGTTTTGGGGAAAATATATCTTCCTAAAAAATGTGGTATTGTGACAGACCTAGTCACATATGCACCACTCAGCTGGTGTGGGCTAGACCTCATGAGCCTAATGTGGGATCTCTCAGGCAGCTGATGCTTCACTTTGAAGTTTCCTCACTCTCCGCATCTTCGCCTCTCGAGCACACGTGTAAAGCGACAAGGATATGTTTCGCTTGGCCAGATTTGTGCTTCTCTATCAAAGGCCGTCTATGCTAGCTACATGGTTGAACTGTAAATTACGTTGTGCAATCAAGAAACACTTCAAAACAATCATGCTTGTCATTAAGGTTGCAGGTGCGCTGGAGCCTGTCCCACCTGATTTTGCCCGAGAGGCGAGGTACACCTTGGACTGGTCGCTTCAATGATGCTAACGCATGTTTTGTGATATGTGGGTGGAAATCAAAGTATCGCGGAAAAGCCCATGCAAGCACTAGGAGAACAGAAAAGTACCGCATCAGTGGGCTTGAGCTGAGATTTGAACCCACAACCTCTTAAATGTGAGGCAGATGTTCAAACCACTAGCAAGTCATAAGGAGGAGTCATGCCATAAGTCCTATGACAAAACTCCTCTCAACTCTGCATTTCAGGGACTCTGGGTAATTTCACAGCACGTTAGTGCTGGGCTCTCCCAGAGCAGATTTTTAGGGGAACTGTCCCCAAGTTTTAAATGCAATGTTACTTAAGACAAGCATACCTGTTGCCAGCAGCACACACAATCTTTCGGGGTGAGTGAACAAGCAATTTAGCGCCTGCTGTTTGGGAACTCAATAAAAGATCGCAATTTTAGTAAATCACGCAGAACACGCCCACCATCAGCGCGCAATGTGTTAGTGAACATGCAATTTAGCACCTGCTATTAGCGATCTGAGTGAATCAGGCCCAGAGACCACAGATCAAGAAATTTTGGGTTAAAAACAGAAATAGTAGTGTATTAAAATTTTAGTGCAAAAATATGCATGTGTGAGCCAGTGTGTGTGTGTCCACTTAATTCGAGGGTGAACGCACTTGATCACGCTGTTGAATGGTGGAGAATAAGCTCAGGTCCCCCGCTGAAAGCCTGTTGGATTCCATTGTGATAGCACAGCGGTGAGTGTGTGCGGCAATGGTAGTGTTGATGGGGGGGGCGCACGGCTAAGACCATCAAAACCTCCACACATGAAAGGTAAACCGGAGCGGCTAATCGCCATAATGACACAGGGAGGCTGCGAAAGGGGCGGCCACTTAGAAGAAGAGAAAGGCGAGGAGAGACTCTGGCTGTGTCAATGGGATTCAGCTCAACTGACCACATTACAGGAACAAACACGCAGGGCCACAAGCTTGGTGGTCTCTGCAACGGCCTGACTGCTCTTTTTGGTGTGGACGTCATGGAGGGCTCTATGTGCATGCATTGTATCTCCTCTTTTTTTTTTTTTAAAGGAAAAAAACAAAACGCTATCAAAAGATACAAATTAAGACCTCCACCAAGGCTTGGAGATTCAAAAGTGAACAGTGAATTTAAGTTTGGGACTTAAAACTAGACATAAGTCAGTTTTTATGGTCAGATTAAAATATTTCAATTTTTTTTTTCATTGAATTTAATTTAATTTTTATTATACTGATTATAATCATTTAGGGCCTTATTCAAGGTGGATGGAATTATGTGCAGTCCCAAATAGCAGTCAGTGTTACCACAAAACTTTCAGGCTTCAGCTAGAAAGCATAAAATGTCAGGAACAGCCAACTAGAACATCTGGGTTAATCAGAGGCACTTAAAATAGTAGCAGGTGTGTGCTCACTCCAATTTAACAAGAGTTTGATTGTGATGGGTTCATTCTGAACACTGCCACATCCCAAACTATTAGAGTGTGTGCAACCACATTATCTCAGTTATTTATGATTACTTCCCCCATTGAAATTAAATAAAAAAAATAAAAATAAAAATCAATTGAGTTGTATAGATTATGGGTCATATTAATGGTGGAAAAAGTGTTGGAATTATTTATCTTGGTCTTATTTTTTATATCACAAAAACCTGACATTTGAATAGTGGTGTGTAGACTTTATATCCATTGTATTACACTTCCTATCATGCGAAAGTGGGATTTAAAACTAAATAAAAACGACTATAAGGGAGAACTTTAGTAAAACAAGATCTTAAGCAAACTGCAGAACTAATAAATCTCCATAGAACATTAACGTGAAAGTACACAATATTGTGTAGCGATTAGGTTAGTCTACTGGAATGCTAATCGCCATTAAAAATGTTGTATCCCTGAAGAGCATCTTAAAAAAGACTCCACACAGTTTCACTGCCTCGAACTGTGCTGCTATTTTGATTAGCAATGTTTTTCATACGTCAAAAGTGTCTGATCTGAGGTAATTCCACCAACTACTATTCTTTATTTGATGTCTATTTGAGGGAGGTGTTTATTTAGAAGTTGATGATGCATCCAGCAAAGAACTGGGCATACATTCTACATGAGGCAAGGCCATTAGTTGAGGAAATAAAGTATGCTGTAAACACAAAGAGTGCTAACAAGGTACATAATTGATCTATTAGCAATTGTACAAATAATGGAAAATCATTCATATTTGATAAACAGCATTTTCAATG
This sequence comes from Phycodurus eques, assembly GCF_024500275.1. Lineage (NCBI taxonomy): Eukaryota > Metazoa > Chordata > Actinopteri > Syngnathiformes > Syngnathidae > Phycodurus > Phycodurus eques. The sequence goes on from NC_084531.1 coordinate 11,179,245, forward strand.
ATGTATTGAACTGAAGCCAATGGTTAATCTGGATCATCTCTAGATAAAACTGGGATTACAGTTTGTGACCCTGCAGTCAGCCAGTTCTCCCTCAAATGTCTCTAGTTGGCCCAAAATGCTGCTGCTAGCCTCTTTACACGCAAGAGGGAGCACATAACTCCGATTCTGGCCTCCCTCCACTGACTGCCTGTGCACTTTAGAGTTCATTTTGAAATTATTTTATTTGTTTTTAAATATCTAAATTGTCTCGCACCGCCTTACTACGAAAATGCTTCATCCCACGCTCCTGCCTGGAACCTCAGGTCAGATCACTGTCATGGTGCATTTTTAAAACTCATCCTAAAACCCATTTTTATTCTTTAGCTTTCAATTCGGCATGAGAATCTGTCCTTGTTTTAGTGTTTTGAACTTGTTTCATTGCTTTTAAAAGTGTTTTATCTTGTGTTTGTTGTTAAAGTGTATGTTATGTTTTATGTTCATTTGTGTAACCCCACCCCCCGTCTCTCTTGCCCTCATTCCCTTCTAGTCTCTAAATGCTTATTTTCATCGCTTTGCTTAAAATATTGATAATCAATTAGCACTACGTCTGTTTTGCTACAACAATGGCTGTCGCGCTCTATCACTCTGTCAGGGCCAATTGGCCGTTCATTCAAAGTTCATCTTTTTCTTCGGTGGCTCTGCGCCTTTGGAGGAGTCATTATGTGCCGAACATAGCCTGAGGTGCAATCATCTATTCTCTTTCATTACCGGCGAGATGGAGAAGGTGAGAGAGATTATTAGAACTTTGGAATGATCACAAAGCTCCACGCCGCCTGTCAGATCCCCCCTACGTGTAATTCATCTGGCCTCGCTCAGTCAGCCCCCCCTTCCCTCCCTCGTCCTCCTCCCCTCTCAGCCAGGGGTTTGGCCACAGACATTATTCATGAACATCTGCAGCACGCTGACTATTCGGCAGCTTTTGGCGTGATGAAAAGGGAGCTGCCCCCTTTAGACTTGAAAATTAACATGCTGGCGCACAGATTACGAATGTTTCATTGTGAGTTTGGCTTTGACACGCCACGACCGGCCGCCACTGATGGTTCAGGGTGGGCTGGCTTAGACAGGCGAGGTGGACAATTCTCTCATTAGAATTGCGTACAACAACTTTCTGGGTGTAGAGTGAAAACCCGCTTATTGTCGGGGAAACATTCCAGATCCACCAGCAATAAGTAAAAATTCACAATATAGAGAGACCATTAAAAAAAATACAGATTTTTCATTAGCTTTACCCCTCCCACATTCTTTTAAGAATTTTTTTTTTAAAACACATTGTAAATGTATTTGAACACGTTTTATACTGTAATAGAAAAAAAAATTACGTCTTGTACTGCCTGTGTACATGCATGTGCCTTGAAGAGGCAGGGCCTGGTAGGGTGGCGTGTGACGTCGGTGAGTTTGCGTACGAGTGTCTGGGTGTGAGCTGTGGCTGACAGCAACTTCCGTTTCACTGTTCTCTCGGTGTCCAAAATATGGCTGAAAAGTACATTGCGACTGTCGCGCTCCTTTCCCAGATGTGAGGGGAATAAAAAACCCATAAAAACGGTCAGTTAAAAATAACCTGATAAAGAGCTTTACTTCCAAAGACAATTTCACTTCAGCAGTGTACACACACACTATACTGATTTTTAACATCTTAAACATTTTTTTCAACGTGAGAGACCTCACACATGACAAGGAAAATATAGCCAAGTGTGATCTTAATGCTCTTATTATGAGTGGTGTACTTGAGATGACCAACACACCACACCATATCTCCACTGATAATCAAGAGTCTCCTACCCCAAACCAGATGGCTGTCATAGCACCAAGACTGACTTGTTAGAGGCAGCATGGTGCCACAGGGCATCCAGAAGAAAGAGCAGCGCTAGAAGAAGAAAAAAGACTAACTGATAGCTTGTCTGGTAACTGCATTTCGGGTGCAAACTCTTCCTTTTTATTTAGGGGAATAAGTTATGGCATGCAAATAAACAAAACAACCAGTTGCTTCCTATTTGGCTATTGTTCTGTTTTACAATTTGTGATGAGGCCGAACTCGATGTTGACCACACAAATAAGGATTTAAGATGGTAAATAGTGAACAGGTTTAACATGTACTATTCTCAGCGCCAACCATTTTGTAAGCAGATCTAGGAGGAAAGAATCACTCTTAACACACCCCACACCACAGGATAATCGCTCAGGATAATCTTTTAGAAACTTCATAGAATGGGGCCTTTTCTATTTACTATCTGGCCTTATTATCAATCTGCATTTGCTCTTCTTTAGCAGCACAAAATTTGGTAGGCATGTTTATCATGAGTGGACCCACAAAAAAGAATCAATGTCTGAAAAGTCAAGCGGGCATTTTAGCATAATTTTCAAGGGCACTTAAAAAATGTACTTTTTTTTTGTTTAAATGATACCAAATTTGAACAACATATACTACAAACATGAAAAGCTGTTCAACCATAGTTCAGAATCTGCTCCACAAGTTTTGAGCTCGACCAAATGGCTTGTTGGTGATGAAGCCCCCACCCTGAAGAGATTGTACATAGGCACCCACTATCATCTGAAATATACGGAATAAGTCACACTAAGTAATCCGTCCGGCACAGTTATTAACTCTTGTGCAAGTCTGACAGTCATGGTGGTACGAGAGGCACGTCAATTGCTGCTTGCAGGTTTTGGTTTAAACTCCTACATTTAAAAGCTATGGTCAGAGCACATTCAAATGCTGATGGTTATACCCATATTTTGCTTACATAATAATTCAGATCTCAAAGACAGATGCTCAACCTGCGGTGAGAGACAAAAATGTTCCCCACTAAAGTCCCATTACACCCCCTTCACCTGTATCTATGGGCCTTTCATTTTCTCCTGTGTCTCTCTCTCCACATGAAAATGCCTGCAGATAATGGAGGCTATTCCTCTCTCACACCGCAAGGAACACAACTGGAGCCCAGCCAAGCATCCTCTCCCTCCCTCTCTCTCTCTCTCCTGTTGACATGCTCTCGCCCACTGATGCTGTTGTAAAGGTGCCAAGCCTCTGAGAGAAATTGGTTAAAACACCGCAGGACAGCCTTTACCTCTGGATGGTAAGAGGTGTTGCTCTACATACAGCCTAATATTTAAGCCCAAAAGCAAAATCTTTACTGACAAAAGATTATTAAGCACTGGAGAGTCATTGTTTGCCAAGATATTGGATTAATAATTGGGAGGGGTTGGACAACCTTAAGAAGTCCCCAACATATCCCAAAGACTCTCAAATGGGGTTAAGGTGCCTACTAGGGCTGCAAGCTATTGGGGGGGAAAATATATATTTTTTAAAATCTGGTGATATATATATTCTGTGATACAAAAAAAATATAGGGAAACATAGAACAGATGTAAAAACCACCACACATTTCTTTTTCCCTCTCTGATTTATTGTTTTACAGTTTACAATAGCTTTAGTTAGAACAGGCACTCTGTCCAGTTGAGCAGAGAGGTTAACTGAGGTCTACCTGTATTTAAATGTCTTGTGGTGAGCAGGTTAATAGTCCTGCCAGACTTCAAGTTACAAGACCTTCTTTTCATGTCAAGTGGAGAATTGTTCAACATCTGTCAAAATGAACACAGCCACTTACAAAAAAAAAAAAAAAAAAACTACTAAAAAGACTAATAATTTGGAGTTAAGGTACCGCAATACATTGCAGGCCCTGTGATGTGACTATTTCGCACACAGCAAAGCAAAGCAAATTTATATATATACCGGATTTCATGGCAACTCAATGTGCTTTACATGATTAAAAGCATTTAAAAACAAAGGGGAAAAAACATCTTATAAACATTTAAAACAAAGAGAAAAACAAAATAAAAGTAAAATTAAAACAGCATACAGTGCAAGAAATATAATTTTAAAGTGGAAATGCTCTAAAAAGCATAGGAAAAAAAAAAAAGAGTTATTACCCTGGGCTTAAAAACATTCACACTTGGGGCTGACGTCACTTCTGTTGGCAACTTATTCCATTTGTGTGCAGCATAATAGCTAAATGCTGCTTCACCATGTTTGCTTTGGACTCTGTAATCCATTATTTGACCTCAGTCTGTCGATCTCAGAACCCTACTGGGTTTATATTCCATTAAGCATTTATTTCATGTATTCAGGACCTAAACCATTTAGTGATTTATAGACCAGTAGCAGAGCTTTAAAATCTATTCTAAAGCTGACTGGGAGTCAGTGTAAAGACTTTAGAATTGGAGTAATATGATCTGACCTCTTTGTTCTGGTCAGAACCCGAGCTGCAGCATTCTGAATGAGCTGCAGCTGTTTAATGCTCTTTTGGGGAAGTCCAGTCAGAAGACCATTACAATAGTCATGTCTACTTGAGATAAAAGCATGGATGAGCTTCTGCTGGTCTGCTTGGCACAGGCAAGCCTTCACTCTGGATATGTTCTTCAGATGGTAGAAGGCAGTTTTAGTAATTGATTTGATATGACTGTTGAAAGTCAGATCAAAATCTACCAGGTTTCAAACATGGTCTTTGGTTTTTAAAGAGAGTGACACCAGGTATTTACTAACAGCAATCCTTTTTTCTTTATTGCCAAAAACTATTATTTCTGTTTTGTTAATTGAAGAAAGGTTTGGCTGATCCAGTTATTTATCTGTTTTAGACAGTGACACAACACCTCAATTGAACTGTAGTCATCTGAAGACACTGCTAGATGAGTGTCATCCACATAGCTATGATAGTCAAAATTAAAGTTCTGAAGAATTTGACCCAAGGGTAGCATATACAGACTGAACAGGAGGGGTCCAAGAACTGACCCTTGAGGGACCCCATAGGTCATTGCCATTCAATGAGATTGAATACTTCCAATGGTTACAAAATAACTCCTTTCCTCCAGGTAGGACCTGAACCATTTAAGGACTGTTCCATTTAGTCCTACCCACGGTTCCAACCTGTTCAGCAGTATATTATGATCTACCATATCAAAAGCCGACTAAGACCCAACAACACCAGAATTGACACATTTCCCGAGTCAGTATTCAACCTATTATTTAGCACTTTGATAAGAGCAGATTCTGTACTGTGTTGAGTTCAAAAACCTGATTGAAATTTGTTAAAAAGTCCTTTTAAGTTCAGGAAATTGCTGAGTTGATTAAAAATAACAATCTTGACTATGAAAGGGATATTTGAGATGGGTCTATAGCTTGCAAACATGGAAGCGTCCAGCATTCTATTTTTTAGAAGAGGCTTAATGGCAATTACTTTCAGAGCTTTAGGAAACTCGCCTGACTGATGTGAGCAATTGATTATTTGCTGCAAATCAGCTAGCACAGACTTCACAATAGCTTTGAAAAAGCCATATGGTATTGAGTCAAGACAGCTCGTTGATGGTTTCAGCTGCTGAACCGGTTTCTCGAGAGTTTTTTCGTCAACTGTATCAAATTCTGACATGGTAATATAGTTTTTCCTGGGTGGCTTCAGATTTAGTATCATTTAATAATTTTGCTGATTTGTGCTGATATTTAACCTGATGGATTGTATTTTTTCATGAAAATAAGAAAATTCATCGCATTTATCTACTGCTAGGAGTTCTGGAGCTAAGTGATTTGGGGGGGGGAGTTTGTGAACCACAGCAAACAGTGCGAGTATTGTTGCAGTTTTTACTGACTAACTCTTACTTAAAAGACTGTCTGTAGAGGTCAGTCAATTTGGAGTTTAGTTTTTCTCCACTTATGTTCTCCTTTCTTACACTTTGATTTAGAGGTCTTTCCCATCATTGTGCTCCTCCACGGTCCATTTTCTTAGTTTTGATAGGAGCGACAGCATTCATGACATACATTTTTTTACAGGTGAAATTATCCCAAAGTTCATCAACTGTCTTAGCATTCACAGTTGGTGACACAGCTATGGCCTCTATAAACGTAGTGGCGGTACTCTCATTTATGTACCTTTTCTTAATAGACATGGAGGTTGTTTGAACTTTTGGAAGAATCTGTAATTCAAAACATACACATTCCAATGACAATGCTCAAAAGATATATTGTGCAACACTAGTGCATACCCTAATGCTTCCTAAACCACACTTTTCCTATTGAATCCATATGAATCCGAGCAACCATTAATGGAACAAAACCCTTTTCAATCAGTACACAGCATTTCAGTAGTCAGCAGACCTTACCAGACCAGTGAAAATGCTTGTGCTTGCTTGCTTGTGGAAATGCTCCTTAAAATTCAACACACTACTCTTATTTGATGTGACCTAACATCTAAAATGGGCTAAACACATAGGCTACTGATTTTTAACATCTTAATTGATTTTTAACTCATTCACTGCCAGCCGTAGCAGTAGTTTGACTGATCTTTCAAGAACCACAAAATATTGTGTTTTGTGACAATTTAAAAGGAGCCACCCATATTTTGACTATTTAGACCTCCATAGAGTGACTGTCTCACATGGACTTAATATACAAGTGTCAATTTCATTTTAAAAAACACCTTGGTTTTGTCATACGAGTGTCGAAAAAAGGCCCCTCTGACAGCTACTTCTGTTTGACCCAGTTTTGTATGCGCTTTGTCCATATTTGGCTGAGACCGCTCCCTTTCCACTGTTTGGTTGCCTCTATGTAGAAGACCCACTTGTAAGAGCACACGTTTGTCATGATGACAGCACTGGCTAGGTAGTGGAAAGGGAAAGATCTTTGCAAGTGACGTAGATGAGCTCAAGAAATTCGAATGACCTGATTTCAAGCCTCTCGGCAGTTAACTTTGATTCATATTTCACGTTTACTGAGGCACTATAGAGACAATATTACATCCCAAATACTAGAAAAAGTTGGGCTGGCAAAATATGTGACCTTTAAGAACCAAACTTACCAAAGGAAAGAGTAGAATCTTTTTTCACCAGAAAAAAAGGTAGTTTCTATCTTTGTCCGTTCTTTAGTAATCTGCAGTAGAACATTGGTTGGTTTCACAAAATACACCCGTTTCTTGTGGAGAAAACAAGCTTTTTGCGAAAAGAAAAATGTCAAACAGAACAGTGACTGATGTCTTTTTCTTCTGTGACACCTACAACTACAAAAACAAGTCTGAGAAAGGGCTTTTGATGGCAAAAAAAATAATTTACAGATATACAACTATAAAGCGTTCCATGAGAGACAATGACTCCCATGGCTCGAGTTGAACATCAGTGGCTTTTTTATATGGTGTTTGTCATTCACTTATCTTGTCTCACAATCGTGAGATCCACTTTCTACTAACTACCACGACACATATACTGTTTATACTACACATACACATACATTGGTCGAGTGTGAGGTGCCTAAATTTGTCCGACTTCCAATGTGTTGGCATTTCTCTTCCTCGTAATCAACATGAAAAGCCAAAATTCACCGCAAAAACGTTATCTTGTCATAGAACTTAAAGATCAAAGCATCATCATGTGTAATGTCAGCAAATGTTTAACTCAATGTGTAAATTTAACTCGTGACATAGGAACAGCTGACTGCTCAATATAATATGAGCAATACGTAAAATACTACGTTTATTAAGCAGATGCTACTGCAAATAGCAGGTAGCTGAAAACAGAATGGCTAATGACGACATAGAAAATGAGAAAAGTAACTTTTTCTATCAGTTTGTGCTAGCTCTGTGCTTAGCTAAATTAGATGCCGTCTTCTTTTTGGTTGGGCAGTGCATGTCATTAAGCCAAAACCAAGCCTGACGCTCAACTAAAGAGAATGGATGAAAGAAAGGCAGGTGAGAACATGAGAAATAGGAGTAGATCCAAAAGAGAAAAGGAATCAGCTTTCATTGCCTCTAAAAAAAGGAACACTTGGAGGCTTCTGACAAGGCCAGACCAGGACTTTGCACTGACTCTCGTTGACTGTAAATGGTGAGAGCAAGTTTACTCTGGCTTTGGGAACCCAAATGAGATCTGGCAGCTTTGTCAGGGAGTTTGAGGAGCTCAGTGGCAGGGCGGGAATGGCGATGACGGCGTCTCTTTTATCTCTAACCCACCGACGTACACCTGAGAATGCTCAGCAGTTAAGGAAAAGGAGAGTGCAGTTTCAGAAACACTTGTCAAAACAGAACAAAGAAATACAAAAAAAAGGTGAAAAGTGGAAGATGGGAGATGGATGCACAAGAAACATGCCAGGAGATGTTCGGCCTCTCCACTCAGCCTTATAACCAGGGGCTTCACATAAACATTTTGGTCTGGTTCTTAAAAGAGCACCAGAGGTTGATGTTTGGTGCTCTTTTTTTTTTTTTTTTTTTTTTTCCAATTTATCAACCTAACTTACAGTAATGGGACCGCAAGATCAGCTGATTTGGCGCAATACTCTTGCGGTCTCTCTTGCAGTCTCCAATCTTTTTTGCACCACGGAATGGTTTTAAGTGAACACAATTTAGGGCTGGTGGATAGGAGAAAAAAATTCTACCACGCTAATTTTTTTTCATATCAGTCAATCGATGTACATAATCGCGGTACAGAACAAATAACTATTCTTTTCAATCTTAAATGTTCTGTTACTCTAAACATTTTTATTTGAATGCTTATTTTTCTGTCAAAAGTTGACCACGACATGGAATTTTATAGAAATGTGTCAGACAAATAAAACATGCATATATTCATAAACATGTATAATCTGACCAGGCAAAACCTTTCAAGTTGTCCAATTCATGCCCAGGGAGTTGGTAACCAGGGTCCATTCCTTTAATCATCCACTTGAATTCCTTATTTTGAACCGTGCTTACTGGTAGCATGTCTTTTGCGATAATTCTGTCTTTGTGTGATCATACAATCAATCGACATAATTTGCAGTGGATGCTACTCTGTTTTTCATCAGACTTTACAAAACCAAAATAAATCCACACATCAAACTTTTCTGGCCTTTGTTGTCAAGGGTGTCATCCATTGAGCCTTGGGCTGTGTCTCCTGTTGTTTCTTCCAAGGGAACACATTTTATTTTATTTTTTTCAGAGCTCTGCCAATGCTGAAGAGCACAGCTGCAAGCAGCAGGTTACAAACGTTAGTGCCTGTTGCGTCTCGCTGCTCATGTGCTGAATGTGTCAACCTAACTTAGCCTGGCTAAGCAGTGACGCCACATAATTTGTTTAGTGCAGAGCAACTCACAATATTATTGGCTATTCCTATTGTCTGTCAAAACATGGACGAACGGGCCTACACCCATGGGGTCCGGCTGGGCACAGCCCAAAAGGGTAACATGGGTCCCCCTTCCCATGGGCTCACCAGCTGTGGGAGAGGCCATAGGGGTCGGGTGCAGTGTGAGGTGGGAGGTGGCCGAAGGCAGGGACCTTGGCGATCCAATCGCCGGCTGCAGAAGCTGGCTCTAGGGACACGGAACGTCACTCCTCTAGCAGGGAAGGGGCCCGAGTTGATGTGTGAGGTCGAGAAGTTTCGACTAGATATAGTCAGGCTCGGTTACACACATAGCGTGTCCATAAGTGCACTTGGCACGAGGATTCCCTACGCCGTAGTTCGATGATTGATTTTGTGGTGGGGTCATCAGACTTGCGACCGCATGTCTTGGACACTCTGGTGAAGAGAGGGGTGGAGCTGTCAACTGATCACCACCAGGTGGTGTGTTGGCTCCGATGGTGGGGAAGATGCCAGTCCGACCTGGCAGGCCCAAACGTATTGTGAGGGTCTGCTGGGAACTTCTGGCAGAATCCCCTGTCAGAAGGCGTTTCAACTCCCACCCTTCCCGGAGGAAGGGGGGGACATTGAGTATGAGTGGACCATATTCCGTGCCTCCATTGCTGAGGCAGCCAACCGCAGCTGTGGCCGTAAGGTGGTCGGTTCCTGTCGTGGCGACAACCCCCAAGCTCGTCAGTGGACACCAGTGGTGAGGGATGCTGTCAAGCTGAAGGAGTCCTATTGGGTGTTTTGGGCCTGTGGGACTAAGGAGGCAGCTTATGGGTACCAAGCGAATGTAGATTTGGTGGTCGCTGAGGCAAAAACTCTGGGGTGGGAAGAGTGACGCCATGGAGAACGACTTCCGGACGGCTTTGAGGAAATTCTGGTCCACCATCTGGCATCTCAGGAGGGGGAAGCAGTGGACCATCAACACTGTGTATAGTGGGGATGGGATGACGTTGAGTCGTGATGTTGTGAGTCCGTGGGGAGAAAAGAAGACCTCCTCAATTCCATCAACACGCCACCATCAACACTGTGTATAGTGGGGATGGGGTGCTGCTGACCACGACTCGGGATGTTGTGAGTCGGTGGGGAGAATACTTCGAAGACCTACTCAATTCCACTGACATGCCTTCCCTTGAGGAAGCAGAGTCTGGGATATCGGAGGCGGGATCCCCTATATCTGGAGTTGAGGTCAGGGAGGTGGTTAAAAAGCTCCTCTGTGGCATGGTCCCAGGGTGGATGAGATTCGTTCGGAGTCCCTGAAGGGTCTGGATGTTGTGGGGCTGTCCTGTTTGACCTCTGCAACATCACGTGGACATCGGGCACAATGCCTCTGGATTGGCAGACTAGGGTGGTGGTACCCCTTTTTAATAAAGGGGACCGGAGGGTGTGTTCCAACTACAGGGGGGATCACACTCCTTAGCCTCCCTGGTAAGGACTATTCAGGGGTGCGAGATAGGAGGGTCTTTCAGGAAGTCGAATCTCAGATTTGGGAGGAGCAGTTTCATTTTCGTTTAGGAAATGGAACAGTGGACCAGCTCTACACCTTCGGCAAGGTCCTCAGGGTGCATGGAAGTTCGGCCAACCAGTCTACATGTGTCTTGTGAACTTGGACGAGGCGTTCGACTGTCTCCCTCGGGGAGTTCTGTGAGGGGGGTGCTTCGGGAGTATGGAGTATCGATCTCCCTGATACGTGCTGTTCGGTCCCTGTACGACCGAGTTTGGTCTGCATTGCCGGCAGTAAATCGAATTCGTTTCCGGTGAGGGTTGGACTCCACCAAGGCTGCCCTTTGTCACGATTCTGTTCATAACTTTTATGGGCAGAATTTCTCGGCGCAACCAAGGCATAGAGGGGGTCTGGTTTAGGTGGTCTGGGGTTTCCTGCTTAAACTACTGCCCCGGCCACCCAACCTCGGATAAGCAGAAGAAAATGGATGGATGAGTGGAACATTGACAAACGCCATCTCTCGAAGTTTATTGACCGCGTCTCAAATTTCTTTTGAGGAAAAGTTATTTTGAGATATGCATCTTTATCGTCTTATCGCCCGGCCCTAATGAGGACATACTGTATTTTGAAGGGCTGTCGTATCCGCTGCACAGAGAGACTGAGACGCCCAATGAAGCATGCCGCCGCAAACCTCAGGCACACATCACCTCCTGGCGAGTTGCACCGTTTGTTATCAGGTTTCCCATGCAGTTCATGAGAAACCCTGAAATGGTCAAAAGTGTGTGTGTTCTCAAAGGTTGATAATGGCAACGCACGTTGCCACAAGTGCAATAAATCCTTTAAATCCGAGTCAACTGTAAGTAAAAAAGAACCACTGCTAATATTAACTTGACGCCAAATTTTCTGTCGTATTTTATAACCTCAAGGGCATAACTGCATTCAAAATTCTAAAATATTCTGTCCATCTCAACAGCCAAAAGAATAACTTTTGCCTAATACAACTGACCTAAAACTATGAATTGATCTGAAACTTTTCTTCCATAAAGCACAAACAAAGGAAATAGAGATTGCAAAGTTGCAATGCTGTGAGGAGGGATTGTTAGAATAAAGGATGCCTTAGTGGTATAATATCATAGTTTTATCCCCTGATCCCTTATACCTCGTTCTGCTTGCTTCATTGTATTTTCTTTTTCAATTTACAGGATTTGTTTCTGTGTGTGACAGCGAAGAGGATGAGGTATAAAATTCATCTTTATCCTGGTTTTGTTGGGTTTGCGCCGCCTTGACAATGTGCAGCAGTAATTAGTCAGCCAGTTTGGTTCCAAGCTTTTCGCCGGGTGCCCTCATTTGCCAACTTTCGCCTTTTGTTCTTGCCACACAATGCCGCCCACTCGCCCGCGGTGTCGTTCTCTCTCTCTTCCTGTCCTCACACCCACACAGGGCGTTACACAATCTATCCAAATCTGCTTCCATTTAAAACCCCATTACCAAGTCCCTGTTGTTTTGTTCCACGCAATTAAAAAGAAACGGGCCCTTCATCAGAACTCAGCTTCATTCACTCTGTCTCGCCTCGCTTTTTTTGCCATTGGCGCTCTCTTCTTCCGTGGTTCTGAGGAGTTACTGTGAGCGGGACATCTCTGCTCCCCCTAATTCCTCAGGTTTTGTTTGCATATGGGCTTAGATTGGTCGCATTTGAAAGGGCTCAGTGCCATGCCTCATCCTTAAGCCGCGATAATACCGGTGAGCAACTTCAGCCAAATTGAAAATAAGGGTACTTGTACATAGACGCATGCTTGAAGCTAGAGCGGTTGACAAATGCTTAAGAGCACTTGCAATATTCCCTCACTAAGTACGGACACACTTCAAGAGGGTCAAAAACTTTTTGGGGGGTAATGACTAACTTGTCAAGCTATACAAGAGCGTCTGGTGGTAATTTTAGACTCTGGACTTCTGTGTAAGCATGGCTGTGCCATGCAGGAAGAGTCTCAGTTCAAAGGAGAGCAAAGTAAATGAGAGACAACCGATTCTAGTGACCACAAGGTCACTAATGGTTGAGGTGTTAATTTACTGGGTTGAGTAATGACTCATCTATGTGTTTCAAAAGGTTCAGGCTCGCTGTAAGTCATGTTTATGACCAAGTGGAAAATCCAATCAGTGAACCAATGATGAACAACAATAACACAAATAACAAAAACACAATCAACCAATCGGATGACTGACTACTAACATTAATTCATTCATTCAATTCATCTTCCGTTCCGCTTATCCTCACTAGGGTCGCGGGCGTGCTGGAGCCTATCCCAGCTATCTTCGGGCGAAAGGCGGGGTACACCCTGAACTGGTCACCAGCCAATCGCAGGGCACATAGAAGCAAACCACCATTCACACCTACGGGCAATTTAGAGTCTTCAATTAATGACTACGAACAAACAACTGAAAAAACTAACCAACCACAACAAAAAACAGATTGATTCTTCACTATGGTAGGAACATTTTGGACAAATAGAACCAACCAACCAGCCAACCTACCTACCTACCAGTTAACCAATCAATGGATCGATCTACTACAAACAAATAACTAAAAAACTAACCAACCAACAAAATACAGTGATATGGTAGGATCATTTTGGACCATTCAGAACCAAACAATTATCCAACCTACCTACCAGTCAACCAACCAATGTAATAATTAACCAACTAACTGACTGACTACCAACAAACAACTAAAACACTCACCAACCAAACAACCAACCCCCAAAAACAAAAAACAGATCAATACCTGGCTGATCTTGGAGGAAAATTCTGAACCATCAGAACTAACCAATCAACCAGTCAACCAAGGAAATTTCTAAAGGGAAAGATTTGCAATTTCTTAAAAGGATTTTAGCTGGAAGAAAATACAAAGAAAATGTGTTTCTTTAATGCAGTTACTTATATTTTAAGAAAAATGAATTAATAATTTAATAACTTAAACAATTGGTTGTAACAAAGCCGTCAAAGTAATAAAAACGGGAAAAAAAGTCGACATATAGACAGTCATCAGACATCACATTGTACTTATTGTTCTGTAGAAAGCAAACTAGTTGAGGCTGAATCAACAGCATCATTTGAACTCAAATTGCGTCAACAACCAACTCCACAAAACTGGTCCGTCCCCATTTAAGCCCACGACTACTGCAAAAATTCAGCTGCCATGTGCACTTATTAAACCAACATGCACTGACAGGTGAGCCAATTGTCTGTGTCAGAAATTGAAAAGGAGGTTGAGGCGGGCCCAGCCATGAAATGACAGGTGCTGGGAGGAGGCTCTGGCACTCGTCTCCTGGTGCGGACAGCTCTATAATTCACTCTGGTCAAAACATTTAAGATACACAATGGCTTTAAGTGCTGCTGCAGCCCTGTGTGTGCGTGCCTGAAAGTAAGCGCACTTCATATAACATGACAAGTAGCTAATGTCGGTTTACTAAATCATGGCATTGTTTAAACAAGTGGAGAAATTCAATTAGATTTCAAGTATCCTTCACAGTGACATTTCAACACCAGCAATCTTATGACGACCGCGTCCACTCTATCCCCTCAGCAAGGCAGACCTTTGAAACAACATATTGTCCTTATTGATCTCCATTTAAAGCCCTCCAATAATAAATTGGGGCCTCAACCAAAAAGGGAACGCAATAAAGGCTTAAACCCGCTGAGTCAGTGCTGAACGGAAGCCATTGATCAGGAGCATTATGGGAAATTAAACAGCCCTGCAAAACTGGATCAAAGTGAATTAGGTGGCAATGCATGGTATCACTGGGGAGGGAAGAGATTATCACCCCTGAACACACACACAATAAAATACAGTAACGTAATATGAATGATAATATACAGTTAATGTCAAGATAAATTTTAGAAACTTGAAAAAGAAAAATGTGATTAGAAGAAAAGAAAAAAAAAGAAAAAACGTTTTCAATGTAATGTTTATCATAAAAAGAGAACGTAGCATTTTGCTCAGGACCTGTAGATGGGGTGCACTGGGGGAATGAATAAAGCAATAGGGCCCCGGCTGGTTCATCTGGTTCATATATTGGTGCCCCGAGACCATCGTAATCTGGTCCCCGCGCTCAATCCCACCAGTGGGCCCTCAAGCCTCCCAGCCTTCTGCTAAGAGGTTTTTTTTTGTCTCTAATTACCAGCTCCCGAGATGACGCAAACATACAACAGGAAAGAATACATATAAATCAAGTGCTTTTTTTTTTTTTTTTTTTGACAGCAAATTTCCAGCAGGATTTTAAGGCAATTACGGAAACAAAGCTTCTTGTTTTGGTCGCTAGTATTGCTATTGTGATGTCTTATGTGATTATAAAAGCATATTGAAATCTTACACACAGCACTGAGGATTGAGAATGAGGGCCACAACTAATCCGAGAACTGATTACGCTTTATATATGAAATGGTTTACTGCTACATTATACGTTATAAGCAATTTATCATCGAATTTAGTAGGAAACTATACACAAACAAAATCTAAAACTGACTTCTTTTTTTTTCTTTCCAGGAAACGCAGCACCGCTTACTCCCAGAGTAAAAACACTGGGGGGAAAAAGAAAATAATTCTACCATAAGACTCAATATGGCTGACATGCCATGCTGAAAATGCTTCTTTTCTTTTTTGTCTCAGACAATCAATTCAACACCAGCAACAGAATTCTTTACACTCAATGAATCGTCTACTATTATGCCCAGCTCATTCCTAATGTCTATGGGTTTTCAGTCTAAACTGTTGGCTCATGGTGGCACTATGGTAGCTGATAACTTTGCAGGCGTGCAAATGCTGGGTGTTTTCACACATATCATCTTTGGACAAAGAAGACCGCTTAAAAGAGGAGTGAGGGAGCCCATCTATGTCAAGGTTAAGAAAACCTATCTAAACAGAGGTTGAGGTCTACAACACCACATATCTCCCACATAAAATGATGTCCTTTCATCCCGTCCTAAGAGGGTCAATAATTTGGCCTCAAATAAACATGACACTGCGACTTTTGGCTTTCAAGTGCCTCCATGGCCATTGTTACAACTGAATGGAATATTAAGGAGGGTGATCCCACTCAAAAGACTGTCATTGGCAGGGAGAGGCCTCTCTCCACTAACTTTTTAACAAATGTTACATCTCACTTTGACGATTGCAACATGCTGCTTTCTGGTCTTCCCATTTCTAGTATTAAAGCCCAGTGAGTACAAAATGTTGCAGCAAGACTCTTGACTAGGACTAGAAAGTTTGATCATACTATCCCTATACTGGCCAACTTGCACTGGCTCCCCACATTAGGTTTTGTTACTTATAAAATATTGTGTGACTTAGCACCTTCCTATTTTACTGACTTAGTGGTGCCTTATGTTCCGTCCTGAGCCTTACGCTCACAACATGATGGTCTTTTGGTGACTCCGAGAGCTAAAAGAAGTTCTCAGGCTCTCTCTGTCCAGGTTACAGTACTTTCTGGAATGCTCTCCTGGCATATATTAGAGCAGCTACCTCTGTAGCAATGTTAAAATCTCAATTTAAGACTTAATTTCACAGTTTCACATTTGCTTAAACAGCATCTAACATGCAGCTAGTCTCTCGTCCTGCCTCACCCTTTTATCTATGGATTTTGGCATGTGTTACTGCCACTGTTCCGCTTTCCTCTCCCTACTCTCCTGCTAGAGAGGGGGGCTAGGTGGCGATGAGTGAAGTTAAGCTGTTGCTGTGAAGGATAGCTCCTGAGGACAGATCCTGAGGAGAACCACTTCCCCACTATCTGCGGCGCTTCATTTCATTAAATGCAATCTCATGCTGCTTAAACTAACATTGTGTAGCATCGTAGCATGCTGAGCATCCTGGAAGGGGGATCCCTCCCTTTCTGATCCCCCCCGACACCCCCACCCCCAAAAACAGTATTTCCTTGCCCAGGTGCGGGGATAAAGACCAGGGCATGTCATTGATTTGTGTGACGCTCTTTGAGACTGTTTTGTGATAAAGAGCTATATAAAGAAATTACTTGACTGTCGTTTTGCATCCCAAAAGTGTCGCACAGTTCTTGGTTGGGGCATGCCTCTACCTTAGAGGATAAATATTCTGGTCCTACATCATCCTCTGAGACTAGAGGTGTCCTAACTAGTCTTTCAGTATGAGCTGTTTAAGCCTGCTAAGACAACCTGAACAATCCAATTGTGATTGATTAAATGCCCTGAGAATACAATGTAATGGATGACTGAGAATATTCACAGGCATCATTAAGATGATCACTGCTGCTTTTTAAGGGGATACATTACTGTGAACTTAAGTTAGTCGTTAGAGGAAGCGTGACAGTCACAAACACACACTCCGTATCCACTTAAAACAAAGTTAGCTACATCAACTCCACATTGTGGCTCAATATACTTACACAGGCAAATCCAGGGCTTACATTACAATGAAATAAGCGGCGGATATTGGCAAAATGGGCTTACCCCGGCATTGTTCTAACTGGGCTTTTCTGAGGGAATTTTCTGGTCTTAGATTGTTTCAAGAAAGACAAAAAAAGTAGTTGTTGTTGGCCTCCATCTCGAGGAGCAGTTCAGCGGGATTGGAGGGGGTTTTAAGATGATTTGTGGGCTCTTTCTCCTATCAGATCATCTAAAATGTGAGTGATTACACCGGTAATCAGCTGCAAGCCGACACTGGCAAAGTCTGCCTCGATGAGATAAAGGGCCAGCAACGAGAGTTAAAAACGCAGAGAATGAGACCTTAGAGAGAGACAACAGGAAAGCAGGAGGAAGGTGGCAGATTATCACACGACAGGACGACCGTTCTTGCGCTTGTGCAGCTTTTCTCCCGTCTCGTACATTGTTTCTATGGGGAGATGTGTTTGTTGTGGGCCAAACAAATAGCTGACACTGCCTCATCAAAGCTCGGGAATGACAGCCAAGTGTGGCTGTTGATAACAACGAGGCCGGTGAAAGAAGACCAGAGGGAGGAAGGAAAACAGGAAGACAACAGAAATCCCTGCTGTAATTCTCCAAACCGTAATCCACTGGGTTTAATGGTTTTTGTGTGTGTGTTTGGGGGGAATTACACGTTTATCATCAATGCTCATTCCTGTTCTCATATTGCTGTGTGTGTGTGTGTATATAGGAGGCCCGACAATGCTGGCTGAGGGATTTAAACCATCGTTCGTTATCACACAACCACACATCCTGTCCAATTGAAATTAATGGCAAGTCTGTCTATTCACCGCAGACACACTCACTCTCATCCGACGTACTGCACAGTTTGTCAACACTGAACATCCTTCCTGTTGGTCACAGGGAAACTCTATCAACAGAGGGTCAGAGTTCATACCTGGCTGGATGGGGAAAACCCTGCTCAGTTTTAGCACATAATGGGGATTTGAAGGTTTGTTAGATTACATCGGTTACGCAGCTAGAGCTAATCTCACAGTCATTGAACAGACATGAGGTTGTCACAGACTAAGGCTAAACGCTTACTGTAATCTCTGTTGTATAATGGATTTTTATTTTTATTTAAACACTCATCAAAGGTCAGAGCTGATTAACGTAAACCGGTACCTAGGGGTTGTAAAAATGTGTAAATCCATTCCAATATGATATGTAAACATCTAATTTGATAAATAATGGCCTTGCGGGTGAAGCCATGTTTGTCGGCTTTAGCGTCTTTGGCAGATGTTTTACTTGTACCGCCACTTAACGGAGCACATTTCCCAAGTTAAAAAATGTCAAGGGAAAGAAGGGCAAGTTACTCTGCTGCTTTTAAGAAGAAAGTGATCACCGTTGCAGAGTCAGAAGGGTACCGTGGAGCAGCCGGGCTCAGCAAAGCTAATGTGAGATTAAGGAGGATATCAAAGGAGAAGCTCTTACCAGTCTACTTTTTTTCAACAATACTGTAACAACCTGGTTATGACCATTTATTGTTGTGTGTTCCTTTGAGCGGCTGTGGGAGCATGCTGTGTTGCTCTCTGTGTTGTTTGCAAAGGTGCTGTGCTTAGCGCTGTTATTTCAGTGGGGGGGTGAGAGAGAGACTGGTGTGGCTAACCGTCACGTTTGGTATGTTGTTCCTGGCGCCGGCTACTTCCCACAGTAGCTTTGTTTTGTTGTTTTACAATAAACCCCAAGTTAAAGGGACTAGCATCTCCCGTGATCATTAAAGGCGCTACAGTACTGTAATGATCTCGGTTATGTGTGTTTTTGTTGTGTGTTACTGGTGAGGGGTTTTGCCGAGTACTGCTATTTCCCAGCGTTTTTGAATGCATCGCTCACCTTGAGGGTGTGGGAAAGAGACGAGAGAGAGGCTCGTAGAACTTGAAGCTAATGGTCGTGTTCTGTTAATGACCTGGTTGCTCTGGCGTCGGCAATGGCAACACAAACGTCAGCATGTGTACACAGAACTTAATATTTCTTTGTAAAATCTAATAAAGTACAGGCAATACTTGGTTTTGAGCATAGATATAGCAGCAAATCGATGGTGAATATTATACAAACCCCAATTCCAATGAAGTTGGGATGTTGTGTAAAACTTAAAAATTTAACACAGTGATTTGCAAATCCTTTAACCTATGTCCAACTCAATACACTACAAAGACAATATATTTGTTCAAATTGATATGTTTTCTTTGTTTGTTTTTTGCAAATGTTACCTCATTTTGAATTTGATGCCTGCAACACATTCCAAAAAAAGCTGGGAGAGGGGCATGTTTACCACTGTGTTGCATCATCTTTCCTTTTAACAATATTCAATAAGCATTTTGGAACTGAGGACAGGACACTAATTGTTGAAGCTTTGTAGGTGCAATTCTTTGCCATTCTTGCTTGATGTACAACTTCAGTTGCTTAACAGTCAAGGGGTCTCCGTTGTCATACTTTGCGCTTCATATTGCACTACACATTTGCAGTGGGAGACAGGTCTGGACTGCTGGAAAGCCAGTCTAGTACGCGCGCTCTTTGACAACGAAGACACGCTGTTCTAACACATGCAGAATGTGACTTGGTATAGTCTTGCTGAAATAAACAGGGATGTCCCTGAAAAATATGTTGCTTGGATGGCCGCATATCAGGGTTTGTGTTGCCTGTTAGAACACCTCCCCAATTGCCAAATGAAACAGGATGTGGCGAAGCGGATATTGCCCACGTTCACCACGCTGGCAAATCATCACTGCCCAAAAGCCCTTCCTGATAAGAGCTCATTCTGCCGTGTGTGAAGTTATAAACAGGCTCAGTGGTTTCGTTTTGTCCCCCTGCTTCGTAAAATGCTTCAATCTGCCGTCCAGCCACTGATGGCTAAGCAGTTGGGGACATCATGGAAGACAAGACCCAATGCCGCTTGGGACTGAATTGAAGCATGCATATTACCGCGACGTACGTTTGAAGTGTCATTGGTCAATGTGTCCTGCAATTCACATTAGTTCTCGCAGCTAACTAGCTGCCTTCTTCATCAATGCACGAGCCACTAATCCCACTTTGGTTGTCATGCAGAGTGGCAGCAGCACTGGCTGGAAGCAGGGCCATACTTAGATAGCTAGTCATTTGGGGGCCCAAGGCAAACATAGTCACAGGCTCCCCCCACACCCCCCTTATGTAATTTAGACCACTTTGTCTTGCTTTTGAAATACATTACAATTATCTGACAGCTAAAGTTAGCCTTGTAATATTTACCACCAAAGATTTTGAATATTAATGTTTATCTTCAACTAAAAAGTTTGAATTTCAGAAAATTCTATATAAAGTCCTTAAAAGAATTCAAGAGGATTATCAAATAAGTGAATAAATGTAACACTTTTACTGTAATTGATAAGTACATTAATCAACATTGAATATAGTTTATAGCTTCAACCGCTTTTATACTCACATCTTTGTGATGAAAAGTATCACTCGTGTCACTCCACTTAATCTCTATACTCGGATGACACTGACAGCAGTGCTACTGCTACTGCCAAGAGAATCATTATACTGTATTGCATTTTTACAAATCAATATTTTACTGTCATTTAAGGTTTTTCTTTTTACAATTCAATAGTAAAATAAAGATTTGCTCTTCATATCAATTCATCATAACATTTAGGCCTGGCCTATAGGAAAGAGTTATTTGTTTGCTATATACAATGCTGTGTTGGTCATACTGTAGAATAATTAATTTCTTGTGTTTGGTGAATAATGCTGAGGATAAACCTCCTCCCGAAAAATGGTATGCTAAATCGCAATTTTTTTTTTTTTTTTAAAGAAATAAAAAAAACCTCGCAATTAAGAGTATTTTCCCAAATCGTTCAGCTCTACTCCTGATTGAGGACTAGGTAGTGTTGACTGGGCATCGTTAAAGCTTATCGGCTTCCCAGTGACGAAGAGTGAGTAAGGGTGACTGAAGGTTTAGCGACATAAATACATGTGATGTTGTGACTAACTACACACAAGTGAATAAAGGATGACGCTCCGAGCCGTTCCAAAGCGATTGTGCAAAATGCCGGCCCATACATATGGCGAGATGCTCTCGGCCGCTTGCTGGCGGATCGTCTGCCGACCAGGATTTGAATAAATGGGATCCGGAATCGTCAGATAGTGAACTCCCTTTTGGATAGCCTGGCGAGCTTCATCCTGAGCTTCCACCGACGAAGATGAAGGTAACTCGTTTGCAACTTGCGTTAGCTGCATTTAGCAAGCAAACACGCTCCTTCAATCCTTGTTACATAAAAACATAATTTAGTCCCACTAGTTCACATTACAATGTAACATCTGTAGCCAGTAATGATTTGAATTTTCCATTTCGTCCATCTTGCAGGAATTCAACACCCGCGAGTCAAGCGTCTAAGAGGATTGCGACGAAGAAAAGTAATGTTTTTTTTTTTTTACCCTTGCAAAACAGGTCATCGATAAAATGTATTCTCTCATAATCGTATGTATTTTTTTTTTAAACTTACAGGTTATGCATCCAGCAGATGTTCTACTCCCATTCCAGTACGCAGTGCAGACAAAAAAAGGTAATTGAAAGCTTTTTCTCTCCACGTCCCATGACAGCAATTTCAACAATGTATTTTTATAGTAATAGTTATATTTCTAAACTGCACAGGTTGTGCTTCGAGCAGAAGTAGTGACTGGTTTCAAGGAGAATGACAACCACACAAGATCCCATTCACTGCCAAAAGAAGAATAAAATAAGATGTGGATAACACTTTGCTAGATTTTATGTGCAAGATAATAAAAACCTTGACTATTGAGCAAACGGTAGAGGAGGAGAATTTGGAGGAAAAAAGTGCAAGTGTGGGCGGCCCAGTAGTTCATGCATTTTTGTCTAATGTAAATTCTGTACATAGTTATACTAATTATTTTTCTGTCAAAAGTACAACCCCAATTCCAATGAAGTTGGGATGTTGTGTTCAACATAAATAAAAACAGAATACAATGATTTGCAAATCATGTTTAACCTATATTTAATTGAATACACTACAAAGACAAGATATGTAATGTTCAAACTGATCAACTTTATTGTTTTTAGAAAATAATCATTAACTTGGAATTTTATGGCTGCAACACGTTCCAAAAAAGCTGTTTACCACTGTGTTACATCACCTTTTCTTTTAACAACATTCAATAAAGGGGAATGACTGAGCAATTCAAGGAAGCTCCTTTTATACCTGATCATGGCACCCTCCTGTTCCCAATTAGCCTGTTCACCTGTGGGATGTTCCAAACAGGTGTTTGATGAGCATTCCTCAACTCTTTTTTGCCACCTGTCCCAGCTTTTTTGGAACGTGTTGCAGCCATAAAATTCCAAGTTAATGATGATTTGATAAAAAAAAATCAGGTTTATCAGTTTGAACATTACATATCTTGTCTTTGTAGTGTATTCAATTAAATATAGGTTGAACATGATTTGAAAATCACTGTATTCTGTTTTTATTTATGTTTAACACAACGTCCCAACTTCATTGGAATTGGGGTTGTACTTTCTCAGTGTTGTTTTATGTTCAGAGTTTGAGATTTTCACTCAAGAAAAAAAATATTGGTGTCAAAGTCATTATTTAGCTTGACGTGTCTGCTGTCACAAAGGCTGTTTTCTCAGTTTTTTTCTTCCAGAAACAGATTTGGGTGAATGTAGCCTATATTTGACTGCTGATTACTAAAGAACGGTAGAAGCGAGAGACAAACTTTGTTTTTCTGATGAAAGAAGAGAGTCTGATCTTTCATTTGGTGGTTTTGGTGTTTACATCGTCACAGTACATAATATTCTGTGGGGCTTGAAAAAGTCATTGAAATTGCTCAAAAAACCCTGGCATTCTAGGGGTTCCCTGCTCAGGAAACGGCTTGTGAATGAGTGAATGAGTGAAATATCTTGTCTTTTTAGTATAGTCAATTGAATATAGGTTGAAATGGGTTTGCAAATCATTGTGTTCTTGTTGTTTATTTATGTTTTACACGATGTCCATACTTTATTGGAATTGTGGTTTCTATCTATTTATCCATCCATCCACCCACCCATCTTTGTATCTGTCTATTCATTTTAATATCAGGCAAAGTCACTTGAGGGGATAACATTAGGTACACCTGCACAGTCCGATGAGCCGCAAATTAAGAGTTGTATGAATAATTCTGTATTCTCATTTCATAAAGAAAATAATCAGACTTACTTAAAGGGGTATCCAGGGAAGTGAAGACCTTCTTAAGGCCACTGATCAATTTCCAGACCTCTCATGAATCCCAGTGTTCATTGGAATATAATCCTATTTTGTTCAGGGTTTCCGGGGAGATGGAGCCTATCCCATCTGATAAGTAGAACACACATGAGAAAATCTCCCAAACAGATGTTGCAAAATGTTTTATAGTTAGACGAAACCACGGTTGAACATTTTGGCCATAATTCCAAAAGGTTTGTTTGTCGCAAACGCAACACTGCTCGTCACCAAAAGAACTTCAAAACTACAGTGAAGGACGGTGGTCGCAGAGTTATGCATAGCATCTGTTTTTTATCAGCTGGGATTGTGGCCTTAGCCGATGTGGACAGAATTATGAACAGTTTGAAATAGCAGTCAGGGATAGCACAAAACCTTCAGGTTTCAGTTCAAAAGAAAAAAAAAAAGATTGGAAAAGCCTACTAGAAAAGCTGAACTTTATTTGTGGCAGTCAGAGGCACTTTAAAGTGATGGCCTGTGTGTGTTGACTCACATTTAACAAATTTGAATGTGACTGGATAATTCTGAACAGCGTCAACAGTTATAAAAGGGTGTGCGCACTTGTGCAACTACATTATCTTAGTTGTTACTTTCCCTCTCGAAGATTATTTTTCAATTGTGTTGTAAAGGTCATACCATCACATTAATGGTAGAAAAATCTTGGAAATTATTTGGTCTCATTTGTATATCACAAAACCTGGAATTTAAACAGGGTTGTGGAGAATTTTAATATCCACGGTAAATAAATTTCAAAAATATATATATTTGCGTTTGTACTAGTGTCCAGAATGGGGGGAAAATACTCCAGTGGATGGCTTCTCGTAAGGAGGCACCATAACATACAAACGGGAACATGTGTGCTGCAGATGTAGTAGCTCTCAAAAAGGCCCTGTTTGGAGAGAGTGTGTATATACACGAGAGAGAAACAGGAGAAATACCTGAAGAATGCAAATACATGAGCAAGAGAAAGAAGGGAAATTAAATGAACATGAATTCTCCTGCAGCAATCCGCCTGTCTCGGCACAAAGAGATGAAAGATTGCCTATATACTTTCTCATGTTTATACCTCTTGGCTTAAACACTGCGGATAGTTGGGGATCTGGAGCTCCCATTTAGAGGCGAACTGCTTGGTTCGCTAATAGAGCAGAATTTGAATGGATAATAAATTAGCAAGACAATATGTTTGGCCTACTAAGGTGTTGGGTATGGCCTCTTGGACATGCACACTTTACAGTAAGAGTTAATGTTTGTGTGATAGTGTGTAATCTCCTACTACTCTAAGTTATACGGATATGTATGGAGGGAATGTTTGCGTTATGCACATGGAATTGAAGCCATACGCTATAATGGTAGATGCAGAAGCGAGGAAAATATGGGTTCAAACAGAATCTTTCAAGGTTTAACTAAAGAAATTTAAAAAACACAACATATAAAAGAAATACAATACATACAGATTCACATATGTACGATTGTAGTTATATAATTTTCATCATTTACATTTCTAAATGTGCAACTACTCGGTCAGTATTTCCTCAATTAGTTTATGTCCCTCTAAAAGACGCAGCTCCCCAGTTAGTCGACAAATGGGTTATAACCTGACTTACCTTGATGTGTTAACTAAAATAAACACCTCCCTCAAATAGACGCCTCTCTTTTGCTATCAAAAGAATGACAGTAACTATAAATATCTCTTCTCGATGCTACTGTTCACACACGGACATTAAAGAGATAACTGTTGAGCCTTTCGGAACTCTGTTCTTAACCAAAACGGCAGTACCACCGAAGCACGTCAGTAGTCTCTCAAATTAATTAAAGTGTGGAACATATCTCAAGGCAGGTAAGGGCAAGGCAAGTAACTTAGTATTAAGTATTCACTATGAGGTTCTTCCATAGTTTGGGACCAGCAACAGAAAAAACCCTTTCTCCTCTGAGCTTCCGTTTATACTTCAGTAACTCCTGGAGCAGCTGTTTTGCTCACCTGAGGGACTGAGGGACATGAGCGTAGTGATGGAGCAAGTTAGACCATTTCGACACTTAAAAAGAAAGAGCAGAATCATTAAATGAACTTTCATCCGAAACTCAGGAATGGGAGTATCCAATAGAATGCCTTGGAAAGTGTCTTTTTGTGAAACAAATGACTGTCGTGTGAAGACTGAAATATGCATACATATGAAAAAAGAGGGAGATAGAAGTTACACAAACATGAACAAAGGGTAGATGAAAAGAACACTGTGTCCAGTGTGTGGGTTCAGTTCAGGAGGTGTAACAGTGCAATCTGTGAGAAATCAAGTTGCATGTTGGAAGTGTGAAACAATTCACCTCCATCTGTTCCACAGGCCTGGAACATGATATTGGAGACGACAGGTGTCTAACTGTTTATTAGCCGCGCTGTGTCTTTGAGTTGGAAGGGAAAAAGTGACCCACACTAATTGAATTCAAACAAAAACCTTCACTTTGTGAGGGGGCATAAACACAGTGGGCGCCTTTGCACTGGCATTTAAAACACTTCCGCTCCGTGAGAACGAACACAATGCAAGTGTGTGCATAGCCACGCAAGGCTTCATGGAACAGGTCACAACATGCTGGCAATATGTCCGTACCACTGAAACTGAAAATTTTGCTCACAAATATGCAGAAGAGGTTATTCTCATTGTGGTATTTTTGCAATATAGAAGAACAATGGCATTTCCAGAGCCACAAACAACCCGATTAGACCTTCTTTAGATGAAACATTTTACTATCAAGTGCTGTGGTTTGTTGCGCAATGATGTTTTAAAAAGTATTACTTGCTTCATCCATCATAGGCTCCGTGGGAGACATCAACATGTTGTAACTTTAAGGGAAAATATCTTCCAATATAACAATAAATTATATAATTGGAGTGAAAAACACGAATGGCTGTTTGTTTAGATGTGCCCTGCACTTGGCTGGCGACCAGTTCAGGGTGTACCCTGCCTCTCGCCCATAGTCAGTTGGAATGAATGAATGACAAACACGTTCAAATTCTACTACTACTCTAGACTATTCAATAGGTACACCAGTACGATCTTAAGGCTGCCGCACACCAAGTGACGCAGCCTGAACTGTCGCGCACTGTGCGGGGGTTTGACAACTGTTTTCATGAGTTGCCGATCAGTCTTCCACTGTTTTTTTACAAAATTTGAATCGCTGGTGCACACCGTCACAACATCGCTGCTTACAGCCAATCAAAATGCACACCAGCTTTCACTCACACTGAAAATACATTTCCGTGTTTTAAGCAAGCGAGACACCAAAAAGCGGCCGTGCCACCTGTAGCCAAATAATTGGCATATATAAAGCATCAAATATTGTGTTTTACATCAATACTTTACTGGATTCATAATGTATGATGTGCCTGTGGATGAAAAAAAGCGAAGCTTGTGACCAAAATGCACGCGAACGGCACGTACTTCGCTGGGTACGTTCAAATGAATGCAGTCAGCGAGACTCCTTTAAAATATCCACACTCATGCTTTTATTCTCGCCCACGTCCACAGTCTCAAGCAACCTGCTTCTTCCTTAACGATTAATCTATCTTTTTATGTTTTTTTACGGTACATCCATCCATTTTTCATACTGCTTGTCCTCATTAGGGTCACGGGCCTGTTGGAGCCTATCCGAGCTATCTCCGGGCGAGAGGCGAGGTACGCCCAGAACTGGTCGCCAGCCAATTGCAGAGCACATATAAACAAACAACCATTTGCACTCACATTCACACCTACGGACAATTTAGAGTATTCAATTAACCTACCACGCATGTTTTTGGGATGTGGGAGGAAACCGGAGTACCCGGAGAAAACACACCCAGGCACGAGAAGAACATGCAAACTCCACACAGGCGAAGCCGGATTTGAACCCGCGTCCTCAGAACCGTGAGGAGGATGTGCTAACCAGTCGGCCACCGTGCCGCCGATGAAAGTACAATATACTGTATATACAACATCAAACGCCTACACAAGCTCTCGATTCAGGTCGCCCATATATCCAATCGCTCAATGTGCGGCGGTGCATCGCCAACTCTTATTTTTATGCGATGGTCTGGTCCAATCAGGTTCAACTGCATCGCGCAGTGTGTACCAGCCTTTAGAGCTGTAAAACAGTTCAATCAGTTTTGATTGATTTTGAGGGAGGGATCATAGCACTAAGGCCAACCGCACATCGAGTGATGAGGCAGAACGCGACTAAACTGGACAATTGCAAACAAACTACGGTCGTTAACTCACACCCACACACATGGTGGTCCATATTTAATTGTGATGCACAGAAATGAAAAACTCTTGGCCGAGACCGAAACGGACGAAACCAAGAACAAAAACCGAAACACAAAAATAAATTACTATGCCATCTATTTGTAAAATTGCATTTCTGGCTATGAATTTCTATACTTTGGCAGCTCTGCAGAGCAGAGAAATTTCCATAATTTAAAAAATGATGTTGTGAAAATTACCATGGGACAGTTAGTGCAGTATATTATGTAATAAGATAAAAACAATTCTGGATACTGTTAAATTGAACAACATATCCAATACACTATAATCGTAACTGATAAATTATGGCTTCAACATTTGTTATTTTAATGTATTTATTGCATCTACCTTCTAACGGCGGACGCAGTTGCAGCCAAATGTCTTCTCTTGCATGCTATTTTTGTACTTCCTTTATCCACTATTACTGCTGAAACGATGCAAATTTCCCCATTGTGGAACAAATAAAAGTTATATTATAAATATGTTTATATGTATGTACATTTAAACTTATAGGCCCCTGTGACACAGCAGTGGCGTACTAATTCATTTCTGGTTTCAGTCCCGTGTAGCTGTGTAGCGTTATTGTGTATTATTAATTGTCTCTCTAGACACTTAATTTGCCTGCTATTTTGCTCTTCAAAGTTGGTTACTCTACGCTGTAACGTAGGTCCAGCCAAACCTGTGTAACAAGTGTAATTATCAACCAATCACTTATTTTGGTGTCTTGCAACGACACGTCACGATATCATGTCCCGATATGAAGAGCATAAGGTGGACAGGTTGGGCAACTCTTCAATGCAAACGTGTAATTTTCCATCCATCCATTCTCAATAGTGCTTATCCTGTTCAGGGTGGCGGGGTGCTGGAGCCTATCGCAGCTGACTTTGGGCGAAATGCAGACTACCCCCCCAACTGGCGATACACGTGTATCGCCAGTTAGTCACGGGACACATAACGTGTAATTTTTATTACTATTATTATTAATTTTTTTCCAATATAGTGTACCCAACCACGCGCTGGCAGTGGTTTTTGCTTGCGTCATCACAACATCCTGTTTTGGCCTTTTGGTTTCGGTGAAGAAAGTCTTTCGGGGGCCGGAAATTCGGCACATCACTAATATTTAAGTAACAGGATTAGTCACATGTATCAAACCCAGTGATAATTTTGTTGATGAATTTTGTTGACAAAGCCAATGATGAAATGCATTGACATTTTTGTCAAAAAATAAGATCCAAGGTCCAATCAGAACTAATTTTGTTTGAAGAGGCGGGAGGAGTTAACAAGAGAACCAATCAGAATGACACCTTGAGCCTCATCAAGTGGAGTACAATGTGTGTTGAGAAACACAACCAATTTGAAGAGACATTTACACTTACAGTCATCCTGAAACCCACATGTAGGCATGTTAAGTAATCAAAAATATGACATTGATTATTTAGCTTCTGCCAGTCCAGTGACTTTCGAGCTGTTTTGCTAACCTTCCTTTCCGTTTACGTCACAGCTCACGGAACACGTCTGCGGCACAATGACTTTCAGAAAGTGAAGGGAAAGTTTCCATATTACCCTTTATACGTTCTTTATTTTAGTCGCATAAATCTACTGGAGTATTCGTCAACTATATTCTTATGGTATTTCATCAACTAAAACAAATTAGATGACAAAAATCATGACTAAAACAATTAAATTTTAGTCAAAAGACCTTTCCTAAAACTAAATCACAATTCAGAATGATCCATTTTCACTCATTATTATCTGAAAAACATGCAGACTTTTAATCGTGAGGCACAGACAATGTGGCACGGCTCCCGCAGACTGACGGAAGAGGTGGAGTTTGACAACTTTTCTCAGACAGTTCAAATGTTCAAGGGCGTTATCAGATTTGTTATTAAGCTATTTTCAAAACGTTATCTTGTTAATAATGCATAAAAATAGCAGACAATGTGAGGAGAGACCAATAGTATCGATTTGTGGAAAAAAAAAAAATTCATTGACCATATTTGCACACGAGGTTTCCGCCTGACAGCACAACATAATTTAAGTGTTGAAGGATTTTGAGTCCAACTGTAGATTTACTCTTTCCTTTATTTCTTCATCAGACAGTCAGTAATTTATGACCTGCATCTTCATTTAACCACAACCTTACCCTGTCCAACACATAGTCCCCACCCCCTGACGTTTCACACAGATTTGTTGCCAATTTGATGCTTTGCGGTGTAGAAAGTCAATGAAATAACGAGGGAGGGTGGAATTCATTAAAGGTGTATAAATAAAATACTTCTCAAGCGCAAGATTCATGCAGATAATCCCACGGCGGGTAATCATGCCTCCGTCTGCTCATCTTGCAACGGCATAAAACATTTCATCCGGGAGGAACTCTTTCTGTGCTTTGGACCCTCTAAACGCATAGCCCCCAATCCTCCGTCTTCCTCCCTTGATCTCGCTCGCTCTGTGGCTGCCAGAAGCCACAATCATAAAATTATTAAAATGCTGTTTGGATGCCATTAATCAGCGGTGGCGATAAATCCTCTCGCAGGAACACCTCTCGGCCCCGACAGCCACAAAAACGGAGCGGGTCAATCATGAACTCATCAAATGCGTCATTTAATTTCTCCATTTGGACAAACATAATTTGTTTACGATAGTGATATCAGGTGTTGTGGAATGCGGAACGGCGCTGAAATGGCTGGCGCATTAATCAGAGCTTGATTACACTCGACTTTGCGGTTGTTTATCCTAATTTAATTCATTTCCATCAACAAAGCAAACACTGACGAAAACAGCCATTAGCCATGGTCGGGGATGGCACAATTACAACCCCGCGATTAACTAAAGTGATGATGAATGGGCCAATACAAACTAAAACAAAGGGGTTTTTATTACTTCAATTGCATCTGAGCCCTCGTCTTCCTGTTTGTGCGTCGCTCGCTGTCATTGCTATGAACAGAAACAGACTAACTGTGAGAGCGAGACACACTGATGAGATTAAAAACTTTAGACGATACAAACTTCCTTTACCACACAAACACACGCATATATGCACTGGTAAAGCTGATTTGCAGTGGATGAACACACCAACTACATTTACTTGATTCAGGTAAATCAATTCCATATTTTACCCATCTGTAGCATGTGAGTCATCTCTGTGAAAAGTGCTACTTACAAGAAAGGCTTACTAGAACATCAGAACTTTATTTGGGGTTAATCAGAGGCACTTTAATGGGTGGGGGATGTGTGCTGACTCCCATTTAATATGACTTTGAACGTGACTGTGTAATTTTGAACATAGCCACATCGCCATTTATAAGAGGGTGTGCACCCTTGAGCAACCACAGTACCTCAGGTTTATTTTTTCCTTCCGCTCTCAATTCAATTCAGTTGTACAAGTTATAGGTTACATTAATGGTGGAAAATTATTTGAAATGATCAAGCTTTGTCTTAATTTTTTTTTAAATCATAAAACCCTGGTATTTAGACATGGTGTGGAGACTTATTATATTCACTGTAAAAATGTGCTTCCGTTCGGCACGTTCATCACCAAGTACATCTGTCAACATCAAATTTAAAGGTGGTCATGTGGCAAACTTACAATTGTTACAATTGAATGAAGATTGCAAACCAATATCGATTAGTAAAAAAAAAAATAATAATAAAGTTTTTCAATAATTTTGTCCACAATGAAATCATGTTTAAGTGGTACCAACGATGTGTTTTAAAAATAATACAACCAATCAATTCAATTCGTGAAATGGCCAACAACACATCCAAATGTGTAATGAAGGCCAAGGTTGCTGCCGGAACTTCCTGGCCCGTTTATAATACCACCACTGACAATCCATTTATGTATAAATCTATTTTCTGTGCATGATTATTTGGATTCAGGGTCACAAGAGGGACTGAGGCCGTTCCCAGCAAGCACCGGGTAAAAGAGCTAGAATGTCACAGTACACGCAGACACACCTTCACACCGAGGAGGAACAAGAGCCATTCTGTTAGACACATATGGCTTATATGACATATTAGCAGGTCACTTCCTGGTTCATGGAGCGGACAGGCCCATATTCAAATTTAGTGACCCAGGTTCAAATCCAGCCTCGCCTGTGTGAAGTTTGCATGTTCTCCCTGTGCCTGTGTGGGGTTTCTCCGGGTACTCTGGCTTCTTCCCACATCCCAAAAACATACATGATAGGTTAATTGAAAACTCTAAATTGCCCGTAGTTGTGACCATAGGTGTGACTGTGAGTGCGAATGGTTGTTTGTTTATATGTGCTCTGCGATTGGCTGGCGACCAGTTCAGGGTGTACCCCACCTCTCGCCCAGTCACCTGGAGATTGGCACCAGGACACCCGCGACCCTAGTGAGGATAAGAGGTATGGAAAATGGCTGGCTGGATGGAAGGAACGGAACTCCGTCCCTTAAAACCGCAGAAATTTACAGGCGAACGGTCCCTACCGCCATATGTAACTGAGCGCCAATATATGAGGCCGACCCTTCACCTTCCTTCAAGTTTCACCGGTAAGTACACCGACAAAAATGTATTCACTTGTCTAAAATGTGTTTATAGTCAGTGGGAAATTAATTTCATAAATATATATATTATCATTGGAAAAAAAAACATTTGGAGGGATGGCATCCAGGATTGTCAGATTTGTACTTTTCACTGTTTTTGTAACATAACTCCAAAGAAAGATGGTCAACTGTATTTTCAATTGACACATCCGATAACAAGCTAGGTGAGTGTTATTAGTTACATGACTATTGCTATATTAGTCATTCGAACTGCTCGAAGTGCGAGAGGACTGCATCTTTTTGCACAATTGTCAAAAAAAAAAGTTTTTTTAATTTGTACCAGCATAACCAGATAACTAGCAACTCTTTATTGCTCAGTGACTGTTTTTCTCAATGTCTTTATGTCTTAAAAGTGTTCTCTGTCAATTGACTGTCTGTTGTCATACTAGAGCAGCTCCAACTACCGGAGACAAATCCCTTGTGTGTTTTTTGGACATACTTGGCAAAATAAAGATGATTCTGATTATGTGGTTCTTATGGCTTCCTCAAGTCGTGATCTTCAACTCTCGCTGGAGTGGTTTGAAGCCGAGTGTGAAGCAGTTGGTATAAAAATCAGAACCTTCAAATCTGAGGCCATGGTCCTCAGTCGGAAAAGGGTGGAGTACCCTCTCCAGGTCGGGGATGAGATCCTGCCCCAAATGGAGGAGTTCAAATAACTTGGAGTCTTGTTCATGATTGAGGGAAGAATGGAGCGGGAGATCAACAGATGGACCGGTGCAGCATCTGCACTAATGCTGAGTCTGTATCCGTCTGTTGTGTTGAACAAGGAGCTGAGCCGAAAGGGAAAGCTCTCGATTTACCGCTCGATCTACGTTCCTATCCTCACCTATGGTCACGAGCTCTGGGTCGTGACCGAAAAAACAAGAATTCGGATACAAGCGGCCGAAATGAGTTTCCTCCATAGGGTGTCCAGGCTTTCCCTTAGAGATGGGGTGAGTCAGTCTCGAAAGGGTTACAAAAGCCATTTGTAATGCTTTAGGATTTCAGCGAACCATAGGGAGAGCAATTATCTTCACATGGAGAGAAATAAAAATTATTCTGATTTTATGTCATTGAACACTAACGGGCCGACTGGCAGTAGCTGAAGTAGATTTTGGGGAACACAACATTTTGAGTAAAATATGACTGTAGTTTTACTTTTTGGTGGAAAGAAAAAAAAATATATTTTTTTTAATTTACAAAAATAACTTTTTTTTTTTTTTTTAAATCACACGTGGTTTTTGGGGAAGTAATACTTTAAATGTGTGTAACATTATTAAGTTTGAACATGAACACTGTGCTGAAATGTAGGGGGAAAAAAACAATGATTCAACTAAATTGATTTGCAATACAAAGTTAAATAAAAACACGTACCAAGTGAAAGTTTTAAAACAAACTCTTCTTAATTATTAAATGCTTATGTAAAAAGTTAAATACAACAGACCTGTAGTTACAGTGGGTACGGAAAGTATTCAGACCGCCTTAAATTTTTTACTCTTTGTAATATTGCAGCTATTTGCTAAAAGCATTTAAGTTAATTTCTTTCCTCATTAATTGTACAACCAGCACCCCATATTGACAGAAAAAAAACGGAATATTAAAAAAGAAAAACTGAAATATCACACAGCCACAAGTATTCAGACCCTTTGCTCAGTATTTAGTAGAACCACCCTTTTGAGCTAATACAGCCATGGGGTTTTTATGGGAATGATGCAAGTTTTTCACACCTGGATTTGGGGATTTTATGCCATTCCTCCTTGCAGATCCTCTCCAGTTCTGTCAGGTTGGATGGTGAACACTGATGGACAGCCATTTTCAGGTCTCTCCAGAGATGCTGGGTTTAAGTCAGGGCTCTGCCTGGGCCATTCAAAAATAGTCAAGGAGTTGTGCTGAAGCCACTCCTTCGTTACTTTAGCTGCGTGCTTAGGATATTGTCTTGTTGGAAGGTGAATCTTCGGCCCAGTCTGAGGTCCTGAGCACTCTGGAAAAGGTTTTCATCCAGAATATCACTGTACTTGGCCGCATTCATCTTTCCTTCGATTGTAACCAGTCGTCCTGTCCCTGCAGGTGTAAAACACCCCCACAGCGTGATGCTGCCACCACCATGCTTTACTGTTGGGACTGTATTGGACAGGTGATGAGCAGTGCCTGGTTTTCTCCACACATACCGTTTAGAATTAAGGCAAAAAAGTTCTATCTTGGTCTCATGAGACCAGAGAATCTTATTTCTCACCATCAGTCCTTCAGGTGTTTTTTTTTTTTAGCAAACTCCATGCAGGCTTTCATGTGTCTTGCACTAAGGAGAGGCTTCCGTCGGGCCACTCTGCCATAAAGCCCCGACTGGTGGAGGGCTGCAGTGATGGGTGACTTTCTAGAACTCTCTCCCATTTCCTGATTGAATCTCTGGAGCTCAGCCACAGTGATCGTTGGGTTCTTCTTTACCTCTCTCACCAAGGCTCTTCTCCCCCGATTGCTCAGTTTGGCCAGATGGCCAGCTCTAGGAAGGGTTCTGGTGGTCCCAAACGTCTTCCATTTAAGGATTATGGAGGCCACTGTGCTCTTAGGAACGTTACGTGCAGCAGAATTTTTTTTTGCAACCTTGGCCAGATCTGTGCCTTGCCACAATTCTGTCTCTGAGCTCTTTCGGCACTTCCTTTGAGCTCATGATTCTCATTTGCGCTGACATGCACTGTGAGCTATAAGGTCATATATAGAGAGGTGTGTGGCTTTCCAAATCAAGACCCATCATTATAATCAAACACAGCTGGACTCCAATGAAGGTGTAGAACCATCTCAAGGATGATTAGAAGAAATGGACAGCACCCGAGTGTCACAGCAAAGGATGTGAATACAACCCCAATTCCAATGAAGTTGTGACGTTGTGTTAAACAAATAAAAACACAATACAATGATTTGCAAATCATGTTCAAACTATATTTAATTGAATACACTACAAAGACAAGATATTTAATGTTCAAACTGATAAACTTGATTGTTTTTAGCAAATAATCATTAACTGAGAATGTTATGGCTACAACACGTTCCAAAAAAGCTGGGACAGGTGGCAAAAAAGACTGCGGAAGTTGAGGAATGCTCATCAAACACCTGTTTGGAACATCCCACAGGTGAACAGGTTAATTGGGAACAGGTGGGTGCCATGATTGGGTATAAAAGGAGCTTCCCTGAATTGCTCAGTCATTCACAAGCAAAGATTGGGTGAGGTTCACCTCTTTGTGAACAAGTGCGTGAGAAAATAGTCGAACAGTTTAAGGACAATGTTCCTCAACGTACAATTGCGGTCCATAATATCATCAAAAGGTTCAGAGAATCTGGAGACATCACTGCATGTAAGCGGCAAGGCTGAAAACCAACATTGAATGCCCGTGAACTTCGATCCCTCAGGCGGCACTGCATCAAAAACCAACATCAATGTGTAAATGATATCACCACATGGGCTCAGGAACAGTTCAGAAAACCAATGTCAGTAAATACAATACGTTGCAAATCATTGTATTCTGTTTTTATTTGTTTAACACAACGTCCCAACTACATTAGAACTGGGGTTGTGCTTATGGCTGTGTGATTTTTCAGGTTTTCTTTTTTAATAAATCTGCAAAAATTTCAACAATTCTGTTTTTTTTCCTGTCAATATGGGGTGCTGTGTGTACATTAATGAGGAAAAAATGAACTTAAATGAGTTTAGAAAATTTAAGGGGGTCTGAGGGGGACATACAGTGGGTACTTTCCGTACCCACTGTATGCAGAAATTATTTTGCGTACCACTAGAGGGACCATGACCAATAGTGGTACAAGTACTACAGTTTGAGAATGACTGCATTATGGAATCAGTGGTCCAAAGGTCCTGATGTAGCTAAAACCCATTCATGCTGACACATATAATGAACATATGCTCCAATGTAAAAAGACAGCTGGTGGAAAGATGTACATGTGTACTAGTTTGTGCCAAGATGTAGTTTCAATGGAATCTTTAGCATCTCTGTGGTGATATTTCAATCACAGCACATCACTCTGGCTAGCCCTGCTCATGATATAGTGCTGAATAAATAAATTTGCCTTGCCATATGTTGGTAACATTATAAACTCCATTCCTTCTCATCTCTCACAGTGTGCACCCCGCTTCCCTCTCCCTGAGTGCCTGCCAACGGTCCATGCTAATTAAATTACTTAGCGAAGTTTACTTAACAGTAAACGCTTAGCAAAATTTAAGGCGGTTGCAAATATGCTTTCATTCCACTTCAGTCCCAGGCCCCGTTTTAGGCTCGTCTGCAAATAATTAGCGTGTCCATTTGCATCAAAATAGTTTATACCACATGGTGCAAAATTATGCAAAGTAGTAATTTTTAAAAAATAATAAAAATCTTTGTTATGGAAATAAGACAGTCGTGAGAGACAGTCGTGGAAAGCGCGAGGATGTGGAGGAGGAAGAGATGCCACTATGTGTCTCTAAACACTGACAACAAGGGGGGTGCAGAAATAATTCAGTTTGCATTTGAACACAGTCAGAGTGGTGTGTTTCAAGAGCTCACCAGATGCTGTTTGAAATCTGCCCACAGAAGAAAAACAAAGATACGCTCACAAACACGCAGCACAGCGACACAATCAGAGAATCTACACTCTGTGGCTGACGTCCTCTCTCTCGTGCGGTGGGGCCCTATAGCGCTCGCCAAGGAGAGTTGTACACTAATTTGACGAGTTTGTTACACAGCAAGTACCTTCACGTATGATTACTCTCGTAGGAAAACATACATGTACAAAACACAGTATTGTATTTAAAGCTTGCAATTACAAAATGTTCGAAGCTTCTTAAGAATCAGACTTGTGAAAAATAGTGTTCCATCACTATATCGCGGTTCACCTATTACAGATTCAGTGCATGGGGATTTTCTTTTTTTCATATTCATATTGCGTAGAATCTACCACATCGCGGAATTTTCAGTGTATGCTGTAATCATTTTGTGGTAAAATAAACACTTCCTAGCCTAAAACAAAATGTTAAACTGATAGAAACAAAAGAAAAATTCATTAAAACATATTACAAGGAGGCGGCACGGTGGGCGACTAGCTCACACATCCGCCTCACAGTTCAGAGGACCCGGGTTCAAATCCGGCCTCGCCTGTGTGGAGTTTGCATTAAAAGAAAAGGTGATGTAACACAGTGGTAAAAATGACCCTGTCCCAGCTTTTTTGGAACGTGTTGCAGCCATAAAATTGTAAATTAATGATTATTTGCAAAAAACAATAAAGTTTATCAGTTTGAACATTAAATATATTGTCTTTGTCGTTGTTTTCTGTATTGTATTCTGTTTTTATTTATGTTTAACACAACGTCCCAACTTCATTGGAATTGGGGTTGTAGTACAACTGTGCATTGATGTATGTTGAAGAGCTTAAAAGTTGTTTAATAGTATAGAAAGTGTTTATAACAGACACGCAAACACCAAAGGCATGAAAAAGTGACAGACCAAAAAAAAAAAAAAAACATTGTAGGGGTGTCTGGGGGTGATCCCCGGGCCCCGCAGAGAATTTTGGGGATTTTAACATAAATTAAGCAATCTGGAGGACTTCAAGCAGAAAAACTTTTATTTACACCGCCCTAGTACATGTTGATGTACATATTTAAGATTGAAATTAAGTTTGCTTTTTTGTTTTGGCCTCCAACTTGAGCCAGGCCCATCTCCACCTGCACCTGATGCCTGCTTCAAGCTGTGCCACATGAATAGCATCCTCCTCTTGAAGCACTCTCATTCTGGAAAAGAAGTGGCTAAAATCCGACTGTTTCACTTCATTTTTCACTACTACCAACTTCAAAGGCTAATCCCAAATGCATCCTCCAGGATACCAAGTATTTATTTTTTTGGGCCATTTCTGAATTTTAAATTAGTTCATTCTGTGCTGTGACATAATCCCTAACATCGCTCCGTCGCATAATACATTTAACATTAACATCCGTAAACTAATTAGATAATTGTAGCCGCGTTTCCTAATTAATACAGGACGTATTAGCAGATCACCTCTTGTCGCCGATGTTACGTGTGGTTCGCAGTTCCGCTGGGACCACGATCTCAACACGAAAATACAAAAGACCAGTGGAACAAATACGGCAATGGCTGATGTGATGAGCATAAAATTTTGCTTAAACGTAAGAGTAGCAATAGAGGATGTCTGCTCCAGAGGTGGATAAAGTCGCCAAATATTGTACTCAAGTAAGAGTACCGTTACTTGTCAATAATGTGACTCAAGTAAAAGTAAAAAGTAGTCCTCCAAAAAAATTACTTGAGTATGAGTGAAACGTACACAGTGAAATAATTACTCAAGTACTGAGTAAATAGTGAGTAACTTCTGATTTTTTTTAACCACTGCACGAACATCAATAAAATAAAAATAATGTTTTTTACTGTAAAGGGGTTTTCTCAAGTTATAAGTGGGTTGAAATATACATGTTTGGGCAGACAGTGCCATAAAAATACTACAATATATGATAGTTGTTGTCTTTTTGTCCGTCTAAATGTAAACACGAGTAGCGCGCCGTTACCTTCACAGTAACGACGACCTACCCAAAATGGCCACCACGTAGGCACGAACATCAGCCGGGCTGGCTTATCTAGTGTTAATACTTATCCCCGGGAATAGAAGTAATAGAAGACGTTGTGTGAGGTCATCTGACTTGTGTCGTTTGGTTGGTGAACGAGATTTAAGATTTTTAGTAACCCAGGCCATGGTAATCCACAAATGTTCAATCCAGGCAACTGGACTCTTGTTGTTTGTTGAATGTGCGGTGCTTTTTTTTGTTTTCCGAAAACATTCAAATATAGCTCTGGCAAGTATACTACTAGGCTAAGGATATTTTTTATCTGGTTGTATTATTAAAAAGAGATTGATGAACATAAATAAATATCTTATGTTTTTGTTTTGTGGTACTGGAGTCAGCTAGCATCCCTGCGACCCGAGTGAGTATGAGCGGTAAAGAAAATGGATGGATGGGTGACAAGCCATCCCTGTCAGGATGTTGAAGGGCGTGCATGGTGTATAAAGTTTGGCAAATGCTGTATCCAATTAGCTATTTCCTGGATTGAAATTCAAAATTTCAAAACTCAAATTTTAATGAAAATTGATTTAATCTGCCAGTGTCAATCAAAGGTGAGCATTATTATTTTTGTAAATGCAGACTTTGTGATCCACCTCTTGTTTTGTTCCCCATTTGATTTTGTAGCTGGTTGAGTGTATATTTTTATGAATCAGCAATTAATACATGCTATGTCCAGAGGCAAAAGGGCTTAAAGGGGCAGGGTGTCACCACCCTGTTGCAGAGGGATGTCAGTTTATTATAGCCATAAAACAACCCACCCCCACACACCAAAAAAAAAACAACAATTCAATTGTAAATAAACCTTTGAGCCAGGCCGGTCCTTAGGCCACCTAGTCCGCCTTGTCATTGATAGACACGCTCTTAGACTGAAAGGCATATTCCTTATTGGAATAAATAAATAAAAAACAATTGTCATTCCATCTAGCCCTCTCATATCCAGGTCAGACGCTCCTCCAACAGTGTCAATTGGTAAATGCTTATTCAGGTATTTGGGCATATGTACTTGGAGGCATCTCACTATCTCTGTGTGTGAGAACCATAATTACTACTGCTGACTGGAACAATGAGGTAACGGCACATAAATCCAGCTATCAATGGTTACGGACTAAATTACAGGACACCATCCATGCCATTATCCTCTCAAAGGACACAGATACGCGCACCGACAACATAAAGGGGATTTCTGTTGCTGTTGTGCAACAAGATATATTGCAGATAGAATTTCAAAGAATTAAGCTAAGATGAGCCAAAATTGTTAGAACTGTAAATGCAGCAAATATTAAAAAAGGAAGTTATTTGTTAAGGTGAAAAAATAAGAATTAAAAGATACATACCCGTAAATGCAGATTTAACCAAAAATACATACAATAAAACATTCTTACCTCTTTCTAAGAAACTTCATGGAGGCTTTTTTGTCTTTTAGGAAATGTTGGTTGGGATTAAGATCATGGATTTGTTTGCACACTTTCATGCTTTATTATTTTTATGCATTGTGATGTCATTAATTTTTCCGTGAATAATGCATGAATCTTAATGACAAAATGGAGGCATATCTACTGTATGAAGATGTACAATTTAATAGTGATCCAAATTAGGATTGTTCAGCCTTGGCAGTGATCTGATTCATTACGTTTCTTGATTCAAGCATCAAACTGCAAAAAACATTAACCCAAAATTACAACAATAATTGAAATATGACAGTGGTTCTTGAACTTTTTACACCTTTCTTACAACTTAGTACCACCTAAAGAATACAAATGTTCATCAAAAACAAGGTAGGTTTCAGTCCTAAAACATATATTTGATATCTTTATTGGCCACTCTAACCTTATGCACAGTTTGAACATAAAGACTATGCTTAAAAATAGGAAAATAAAAAACTGTACTTAAATAATGAATCAATTAAAATGTATTACACAAGTTAAATGTAGTTTCTACCTAAAAACACAAATTTCTAAATGATTCAATGGCAAATATACTTTAAAGTTAAATATAAGTGAACTGTACTTAGCAAATGCAACGTACGTGACAAAAAAAAAAGAATTGAAACCAGTGTAATATGCATTTTTGAACATTTAATTCAGCAATTTGTTTTTGGGGTGTCCTATTAGTGGTACTAGTACCACACTTTTAGAATCACTGGAATAAAAAAAAATAAAAAATAGCAAACGTTAAAGCAACATCTTAGA
Source organism: Phycodurus eques (assembly GCF_024500275.1). NCBI lineage: Eukaryota > Metazoa > Chordata > Actinopteri > Syngnathiformes > Syngnathidae > Phycodurus > Phycodurus eques. The sequence continues at coordinate 11,220,143 of NC_084531.1, forward strand.
AGCACATACTCACTTACTATATGATGACTGAAAAAGAGACATCTTAATTACAACGTAGGCATTAGTCCAAACTAGCAATCAGTGTGCAGACCAGAACAGATCAGACAGATTACTGTCCTCTGTAATTGTGTGCGGGGAGGTTTTCGCCCGAGAAATCCATTTTGAGATGAAGGTCAACATTGGCTAGTGGTTACATTAGTCATGAGTGACACAAACAAGTGGTGCTATGACCGGAGTAGCAGACAATTAAGATGCGCAAAATGTCTGGTGACTTTTATTATCCAAACAAATCCTCTGCAGCATTCCAGAGATAGCTTTGCTATATATGAGCGAGGTGACAAGTTAGATGAAAAGATGCATGGAGAGAATGTAAAACAAGAGGGTACAAAGAAGAGAAGAAATACAATTTTAAAAAGGGATTAAAAAAAAGCAAGAAAAAGGGAGGCAGTCTCAGCATCCATATTACATCTTATCCTGGCAGAACAAAGGGCGGCAGCCTCCTAAATGTGGCGCATTAGCCCTTTAGTTCCAGAGGGGGTAAGGTGACACCCCTCCATGTATGTGGTCTGTTCACCATACATCTGTCAGGGCCTAAGGGGGTGGACTGACCGGGCGAGAGGCAGGGAGTGCCGAACGAAGAGTAAAGCACAGAAGTGGAGGGATTGTGGAAAATGTGTGTGTGTGTGTTTGTGTGTGCGTCTTCAGGAACCCCTGCTGAGACAGAAGTATTTGCTGCGAATGAATTAGACCTGGCGGCATGGTGAACGACTGGTTAGAGCGTCTGCCTCAGAGTACTGAGGACTTGGGTTCAATCCCCGGCCCCGCCTACGTGGAGTTTGCATGTTTTCCCCGTGCCTGCGTGGGTTTTCTCCGGCCACTCCGGTTTCCTCCCACATCCCAAAAACATGCATGGTAGGTTGATTGACTCTAAATTGCCCGTAGGTGTAAATGTGACTACGAATGGTTGTTTGTTTATATGTGCCCTGCGATTGGCTGGCAACCAGTTCAGGGTGTACCCCGCCTCCTGCCCGATAGCTGGGATAGGCTCTAGCGCTCCCGCAACCCTTGTGGGGATAAGCAGCTTAGATAATGGATGGATGGATGAATTAGACCTATTGCATGATGACGCTAAAAGGCTAGGCTGCTTATCCGCCTTTGCATCTATACGGATGTCACTCACCCAGACAGCAAATCGGGATTCTTCTCAGAAAAAATGCCAACAAAAAATAAATATACATAAATGAATAAATTACAATATTCTGCATTTAGAAAGAATGTTCACCTAATTAGTAAAGTGGCAGTAACAATTAAAAAATCTCTTACAATATACTGTACTGTATTCTGTTGGTGATGCAAATATTAATGCTGATTTTAAAAAATCGGCCATGCTTATATCTTGAAAAACTCGTGAGCCGAGTCACTTGTAAGTCAAGGTCCCACTGTAATGGTGAGTTTTTATTGACGCTGTTAAAATTACTCATTTAACAATGTTCTTATTATTATGGTTTGAAATATGTTGTGGTACTGAACTGCACTGTATCATAAGGATAGGAGTTCCTAGTATTGTGCCATGTGGCATAATAATTCGGATACCGGAAGTGTACATCATAAAGTTGCTTATGGGTGTAAAATTGCAGCTAATTAAACTGTTGTTTAAACATACTACCACTATGTTCAGTCATGACGTTATGGGAGAACAATTGATGCCACCCGTCCACTTAAACACACCATAATGACGTTTGGCAGCACATTCAGAGACACGAGGCTTAGTGTTATTAAAGGCATATAAAAACAAGGAGTCCAAATTGGGCTGTCTCCTTAACGACTTCAGACAGGTGTCAAGAGTAGACAAACCAGCAAGGAAGTTAATTCAGACCACTGAGCCCCTGCCAAGTTCAAGCCTCTGATGAGAGCTTAAGCACTGTTTGTTTTTGCTGCTGTCAAAGGTCCAAATGGGGAGAGGACGGAGGTTTTGATGACCCCCCTGGCCCTCGGGCCCACGGTGGGTGTTCTGCAAACACTCCCCATTGACGTTTGGATACGGAGAGGCCCTGTGCTGCTGCTTCCCTCATACAGAGTTTGTGTTCATTTGAGTGGAAACGGACAGCACTCTCAAAAGAGGCGAGAACTGAGCAAGAGGCTGAAAAGAAAGGAGTACAATAACATGTGGAACGTGTGCGTGCGCAAGTGTGTATCAATGTACCTTGCAGGGTGAACACATTAGTATTAGGTAAGAAACATGGTTTTCTTTGAGGTATTCAAAACAAGTTATTCAGAACATCCTGCAAAGTTAATAAGCAAAAATAATGTCAATGAATGACTAAAAAGAGACCGACATCTTTTAATATTATTATTTTTGGGTGTTCTTTTAAATATTAAAAGTTGAGTTTAGACAGACAGACCGACCGACAGATCGATAGACTGGATCGGGACTCAGTATCGAAGGCGCGGGTACAAAAAAAATGTGATCGGGATGTCCCTACTTTTAAGTACTCTTTTAAATGTGTGTGTGTGTGTGTGTGTGTGTGTGTGTGCGCGTGTATGTGTAATTGCTATATAGGCCAAGCAGGAAGTGACCCATAAACTTATCCATCCAGCTCTTTCATTGGGAGCCAGTGATGCCCTCCTCCTCCTCATCCACATACACTGTCACTCTATAACACACACGGACACACACACACTCACACACACCTAAAGCCCCCAGTGAGCGCTAAGCAGGCCAGCGGGCCAGCCGAGGGGGCTCATTACAGGTCCGCAGAGCCCCCGACACAAAGGCCTTATCCGCTTTAGCCACGGGATGATCTGCTCTCTACTGACTAGAGAGAGTCCATAGACGGACAAAAGGCAGGAGGGGGGCGAGAGGCAGAGAGGGGAGCCGTTGGCTTCAAGGATGTCAGGATACCCCGGGAGAGAAAGCCTGGCGGGCGCTCACAGAGGAATGGAGGGAAGGAGGAGGCGGCTTAAGCTCCACGGCCACGTCAGGACATTAACATTCACACAACCGCCCAACATCTGCTGCCTCCTGCTTGCCCTCCATCCCTCCCTGTCTCCAAGTCTGCCCAAGACTGGAACAAAGACAGGGACGTAAGTAAAAGGCTTATAAAGTGACTTAACAACCTTCAGTTGACGAGCTGGGTTTGTACTGCAGGTCTGATCCTTCCAGACCAAGATCATTATTGAAACCTATTTTTGAGAATCTGGTTGGTTTGACTGGCATTGCTGTCTCACAGCAAGAAGTTTCGATTTTGGCTTGGACCACACTGAACACCAAACTTTGGGTGGTAACTTTTTTGTGGCAAATATAACATTTGGAGTTATGGTTCACCTAGGGCTGAAAAGGTTAATCGAATAATTTGATTAAAAAAAAAAGTCAAAGGAAAATCTCTGCCTTGAACCTTCGCAGGGATGATATTTCCACAAGGACGCATGTTACTGCAGACTCACACACCACTCCATGTAGAAATAGGTTGGTGCGATCGCGACGACTCGCTGGGCGACTATGGGTAAAATAATAATGACAATTAGTTGGATTAATACTGAAATCACGATTAATAAACATGATTATTAATTGATTTCAAAGCTCAACTTTAAAAATAACTGAAAAGAACAACCAGAAAATAAATACGTAACAAGTCAAATAATATATTAAAACAATACCCATCCAAAACAATAAAAATAAATACTGTTACTAGTATGCATGCCTTGGCATCTTGGGGGCAGTGGGATGAATGCATAGAGTTATACATATTAAGATAAAAAGAGCAAAAGAGGAAGTCGAAATTGAACGTGAGTATAACTAGTTCTTCACAGAATAGGAAGAATATATGCCTGTGAGTATTGTAAAATTACCTGTTTCTATGTTACTACAGCGTTTGTGTGTGAATATTTGTTAATTGGAGGTAAAGCCCTCCCGTTACTTCTAATGCTACATTTTGCCAGCCCGTCAATAGGGTTTTATATTGAGTGCTAGTATTGAGCTGGCAACGTTTCTAAAACGAAGTGTGTTGTATTTAAATATACAATGTGTGCACAGTAAATATTTTTGTTGTGTTTAGTTTTGCAGTAAACCCTTACTGGGATGTCAATAAATAGCTTAAAGCACTCTCAGAGAGGGCAGAATAACATACGTGACATGCTTGCTGCTCACATCACAGGTGCATTCAGGGTGCTTTTACAATGCAGGAATGTGCATACACACACAGCGCCGTTCAGCACAAGATCTGTCTGATCTGTTTTTATGATTGTGAGAAGCCAAAATCTAAATCACAATTCAGTTTTCCATTAATCGCCCAGTCCTATTGTGGCAAGCCAGGAGGAAAGAGTGCGTTAAAAGACCAAATTACCAGTTTGTGATCATTTCACACTTAAAAAAGAAAATGAAGTGCAATGTGTCTACAGAAAAGTAGAGCTAACTAATGTACCACAACAACACATCTGTGATCTCCAAACCAAAAGGTACCAATGTTAGCTAATTTAATATAGCCTACCACCGCTAATTAGAACGTATTGTATTGCCCCCACAAGTGGTCAAGGGTAGACACAGCTGCCGGTGCACTTTCAATCGCTCTATTGAACAAACAGTAACAAAATAAATACGTAATAAGCATATTCATACACCAGCTGATTGGTACCAACTGATGGCCAGGCACTCAGTCAACAGGCAAACTGGCTAACGGTTAGCCAGTTAACTTGAGCTCACAATTGCCAACTCTATATTCTTATTCGCTGACTCCCATGTCACTCACCAGCCGAGGCCCGACCTTTTAAACCCATTCACATGCAAAGTCACAGATAAAGTATGGAAAGTGACGATGGCAACCCCAAGTGGACAACAATAATACTTGAACCTCACAGGCACATTTTTTTAATAATGCAATGCAAAATAATTTCATGCGGCACGTTGAACGACTGGTTAGAGCGTCTGCCTCACAGTTCTGAGGAGCGGGGTTCAATCCCTGGCCCCGTCTGTGTGGAGTTTGCATGTTCTCCCTGTGCCTGCGTGGGTTTTCTCCGGGCACTCCGGTTTCCTTCCACATCCCAAAAACATGCATGGTAGGTTAATTGACAACTCTAAATTGCCCGTAGGTGTGAATGTGAGTGTGAATGGTTGTTTGTTTGCCCTGCGATTGGTTGGTTGGTTGCCCTGCGATTGGTTGGCAACCAGTTCAGAGTGTCCCCTGCCTCCTGCCCGATGATAGCTGGGATAGGCTCCAGCACGCCCGCGACCCTACTGAGGGGAAGCGGCTCAGAAAATGGATGGATGGATGAAAATCATTTCATCCCACTACTCGATAATCAACATGTTCCCACATCCTTTTAAGAGACTGTGTCTGTTTTGGCAAAAATGCTTCCATCTAGCCACCCTTCCGCACAGCACAGACGTATTAAAAATATGGAAGATTGTTGTTATATGTACGACATAAACAGAGCATGCCAGAAATTTACACCTTTAATGTTGCTGTTCTTTCTTCGCAGCCTTCAGTACAAGTTTTGTTTTTACTTTTGGAGGTATGTCCAGTAACATAACACCTGAATTTGGTCCTCACAGCTACTCTCTCCTTTATGGTACTAACTAGCAGTGATATGGTACCCAAAGGGAGGACCTAAACACACTGCATTCCATTGACTGGCCTACAGAGATTCGAAGTCCCAACAAAAGGAATGGAATGGGTCAGACAAGAAATATGGTTGTATGGATTACAACAAAGAGATGATCCAAAGACATGCTTCCTGTTGAATTTATTGTTGGCTGTGACTCGAATGATGATATGCTATTCCAAGAGCTCTGAAGACGGAAGGAAGGAAGTAAAATGTAATAAGGGTTCATAAGACCTTTTTAAAAGGCATGACGTTAACAATATGTTACCATATGGCACCGGCCTATAAGGTGCATACCTGAAACTAGTCCCCTCACCTAGCTAGACTATACGGTGCATACCTGAAACTGGTCCCCTCACCTATTCCTTCAATGGTTCCACACATTGTGATCTCTGTAATGCCTAAATGTTAAACATTAATTACAAATTCAAATCTAATTTTTAAGCCCTCCGAACAACATATTGATGGTTTAGGTGTCAAGGACAATTATTATTTGGCCTTACTTGGAGAAAAATCAATGCCTGACTGTGCTACACTGGCCCAGTATGGCCCAGGGCCATTGGGCAACCGTTAATGTCAGACCCTGAAATCTAAGACTTTTCAAGGATCCCTGTACACCCTGCATTCATGTAGCACAGCTGTCACTAGGACGTGTCAAGACTTTATCCATAACTAAGTCCCCTGCTATAAACTCAATCCAGTTGTGCTAAAGTGTGGCAACCTCAACTTTCTATACTCGTACATTAGGCACTGAAAACATTACACAAAAAGTTGTGTCGCGTTAAGTGAAAATATGATGTTGTATTTATCAGATGGTCAAAAGGCGGCAAAAGTTGCGAGTAGAGGCAGCTGTTGCTCAGCAACATCCAGTTAGGCCTAGGTACTTGTGTTCAGTATGCGTGTGTGAATATACGTCTGAATCATAGATGATGTATGGACGCCTACCTCTTTCATATATTTCCCACGGTGAAATTAAAGCAGTACTACGCTGTGTGTGGGTACATTGGCTGTAAACATGAAGACATATTTCTTCGCAGTCAATCTCTGCCTGTCGCATGTAGCTCGCAACTCTCGTCTTGGCATACATATCGGAATATACACGCGGCCTGAGTGGTGTGACATCTGTGAATTGTGTTCTGCAGGGTGTTTTTTAAATTAAGCTGCTGTAAATATGGGCCCAAGAACACTCAAACTGTAGCAAGAGCAATAATTTGTGTGCAGGCATTGATTCGGACCAAGAGTCATTCATTCAAACAAAAGGAAGGTAATTCCTTCAATCATACCACAGTGGTGTATTCACTGCAATGGTGAGGGTGAACTATAAACATAGGGTAAGAGTTCAGACAAAAGCCCACCATTCTGTTAACAGCCAAGTTGTGGACCAAGAAAAGCACCCACTGGGGAACAGAACTATACCAAGGGTAAAAACCATGACTCACAGGTTTTTCGTCTGTTTACTACCTGTAGTTATGTAACCAATATTCATTGAAGTAATATTATTATTATTATTATTATACATCAATGGGTTCTTTTTTCTTCAGATCACTGCAAATGGTTGAATTGGCTTCGGACAACCATTTGTGCAATGGCTCTGGACTCTCAGCTTGACTTGTTTTTCACCAATAGATAGCTTTCTGGTTCCATCTTGGTTACAGCTCGAACTGGTATACTGACCGTAGCATGGTGTTATTTAGTGTTTGAATAATCAATTGAATTCTCCTAGCGTTGAACTGTGCAATACTTTTGCTCACATGAAAAATGAGTGTGTTCAAAGAAAACGTTGTGTATCAAATCCAGATGTGAATAGTAGCTCAACATCTTGTAGCTGAATTTCTGCTGCTCTTCTTTAGACAGCAAACAGTTTTCGAGACAAAACCTCTGCTGGTTGCATCCATCGACAGAATTGAATTAATCGATTACTGTTTCATTTGTTGTGAAGCAGATCCAAGTCTGACTGCTTTCTCTCCACGACCAAATGGAGTTGAAGAGGAATCAGTTTGTTTGGTCCGCACCCGAGTTGTATTATTGGGTTCACATTGGACTAAATGTACCAAGGGGGAAAGGATATGAAGGTCGTGAGAGTAAACCCATCCATCTATTTTCTACCACTTATCCCGTTTAGGGTCACGGCTGAGCTGGATTCTATCTCAACTGACTTCGGGCGAGAGAGGTCAAGTACAACCTGGATCGCCAGTCAAAAACAGCAAACCATGTACACTCTCATTTACATCTTCAGAGTCTTCGATTAGCCTAACATATTTTGGAATGGTGGTGGAAACCATAGTACCTGAAAAAAATCCAAACAAGCACACAGGGAACATGCAAACTCAGAAATGCCCAAGCCATGTTAAGAACCCATAACTTCAGATTATGAGGCTAATCACCCTACGAAGCTGCCCGTAACATGTACACTAGTAAAGTATCAAGCTGGTTTGGCCCTTCTCCAAACTGCACTACATGTCATCCTTGGGCAAGTGTGTGTTTGTTCTTTCTATAAAACATTTAGGTCCTTAGTGGAGTGAAAACCAAAGCCTTACCTGCAGCCTGCAGGACCATCTGCATTCGAACCTTAGCCTGCTCTGCTGGTGTCTGGAGGAGAGAAAAATACATCATCAATGACTGAAAAATGGGGCTGAACGGATTAGTCGACTAGTCAACGATTTAACTTTCCTGCTCCACATCAACGTTTAAAGCTTGAAGTCAACTAATTGCTAATCACGTGTGTTTGGCACCTCATCTTCCAATTGGCCTATTTATAGAGGACGTTTGACTCCGATAATGCTCTGTGGAGTAGCAAAATGTCCAAAAGGCAGCAGTCTTCATACATCTGTGCAGGTCAGAGAGTAGGAAAATAAGATGGTGTTGGATGAGAATAGCGGTTAGCCTCACTAGCTTCGGCTATTACCATCACCGCTAGTCTTAAAATAGTCATAACAGCAGGACCACGGGACTGATGGCAAGGAATGAGGGCAGCAGTGCGAAGTGAAGCACAATAAATTCTGCCATAAAGTTATGTTCAATAATGCACGGACAACGACTGTGTGATAAGAACTAAGAACTATTCATATGATACAACACAACAACATCACGACACTATGTGGTAGCACATGTCGCAGTGCAGTATATGACCATACTATGCGCTACAAATATTTTACCAAAAATGAGACTGGTAGCAGAGTCAATTAATAAATATGCAAATCTAACTTCAAATACAATAAAAGCATGTGAAATAGAAACAGTGAAACAAAGAAATGTTTAAAAAATAGATATTTTTAGCCTTGCTACGATGTCCTGTCTGACAATACGCAATGCTATGTAGTAATACAAGATGAGACCGGTCGGTTTGTTGAAGAGAAACATGCGCGTCTCCTACTAATTACAACAACTACATTCAGCATAATAGTGAGAGGTATTTTTAATAATTAATAATAATAATGTTAATAATTATATTATTATTTTTTATTATTATTATTATATTAATTATATAATAATTTTTAATAATGTTATTATTTTTTTCTATGCTGGTACATAGAAATAGGTCTTTACATGAAACTGGTCGGTGGCGCAAAAACAGGTTGGGGACTGCTGTACGGCGTTGAAAAATACCACTGAAGTCATTGAGTAATCAATTTTCACTTCAACTTCAGATTATAGTCGACTACAAAAAAGCTTTACTCATTCTACCCCGAGTCTGCACATCAAAATCCTTGACAATAATCCACTAAGAGCACAGAGACATGTCACAAAGGCCTATTCATGACAGCGTAGACAAGCCCCAAGTCGACAACTTTTATATATGTAATCTACTTGGAAAGCTGCCTTGCTCCCCCCCGGCCCCACTATATTTTACCCAAGACCGTTTTTAACCGCGACAATTGCCAGGAACGCTCCCTTAAACTGTCCTCCCAAGTACCAGGGGACATCTTCCGCCCTGTTGCCAGTGGCACCTGCTAGGGCAGGGAAAAAAAAATAAAAAAAATCCTACAAGTGAAAAAAGAGAGGCGCATCCCGGACACACAAGGGAGGATCAATGAGGAAGAGATGAAGAGAAATTTTGAGATAGAAAACAAAAGGTGTTGTAACAGGTCTTGGGAGAGTGGGAGAAGAGGGCACAAAGCACATTTGAAAAAGATCACAGCCGCTCCACACTCCTATTGGGTGTGTGTTAGCGGGTATGAGTGAATGAGGGAAGCGAGTGTTTCTGCTTTGGCACTTCCTTGCCTCCAACCTCGCTGTAATACCAATATAGCCACTAGATTTTAGGATTTTAATTGTCAAGGAAGAATGATGGTAAGGATTGTGAACAGAGCTATTAAAAAAAAAAAGTGGGGGTTGTGGGAGGATTGCGCTCGCAAGCTTTTCGGTACGGTGTAACAGTGGCCCTCGTTATCATGCACCGGCGGAAACTGTGTGTAGGATTAGAGAGAAATTAAATGCTAATGGGGATGGGATCTGAAACCGCTGCCTGGGAGCATCATTTAGATGGCGGGGCCGGGGTGTCGCTGACAGGCAGCACTCCCACCCCTCACTCCTCCTCCTCCTCTTACATAGACAACCAGGCTCTTCCTCCCACTACTTTCCCTCCTGGCACCCAACCTTCTCACCCACTGCAAAAAAATAAAAAAAACTGATTTATCAAGCTGTAAACTTGTCACTTTGTAAAAACGTCACTTTCCAGTGGCAGGGAAATATAATGACCCGCTCTAATGCAGCCATGTCAGGCTGCTGGATGGGAGATGCAGTAGCGCACATTAAGGCACACTTTAGGCAGTATGTATGTGCTTGTGTTTGTGTGTGCGTGTATCCCCTGTAGCAGGTGACATTGCGCATCATACTCCACGTTGAAGGGTGCTGCTCGACAGCTGAAATTACCAATCACTATTATGCCTGGGAAAAGGAAGGCTTGAATTCTTCAACCACACACACACACACACACACACACACACACACACACACACTCACACACACAAACATCTCAGCATGATGGCACAATTCAATCTATTTTCTGCTGGAAGTATTTTTTTCTGCTTTTATACGAGCATCTTTATCTGCATCTTTATCTGCCAAAAATAAGACCCATGATAAGGTTGAAGGTTGGGATCTTGTACATCGTTTTCTTTTTTCAATAACTTCATAATTTTATAATAGCCTCCTGCGTAATTAAATTGGCACGCCCATACTCTGGCCTCAAGGCGCAGGACCCCATTGCAAGGATCTTGCCAGATTTGGTTGGTAACAGACCATTGGATTCAAATAAAAATAAATAAAATACCACTGTAATGTTTCATCAAATGCTAATAAATACTTTTGCACCCTTTTTACCTAGCTGCAGGTTTAAGGAAGTCTAAATAAGGTCTTAATTATTTAAAGGCCAATTTGATCCAATATAAATCCTCTCATTCACAAGCACATGGACTAATATTATATCGCAATATTATAAGAATTTTTGCTTTCATGTTTGATATTGAATTAGTAAAGCTATTAAATTAGTAAAGCATGAAACATTTTTAAAGTGACTACAACAGCTTGTACTACGGCAACCTTAATTTAAACACAAATCGACAAATGATTTAAGTCCCTGTAAAGCGGAAATGTCTTCTAAATTGGACACACCACAAAAATGTGCTGTTAACAACCTTGCCAAATTTGAATTGAAAAATTAAAATAAATAAATAAAATCACCTTATAGATGTACCGTATGTAAAAAGAGGCCTCCAAATCATGAACAATCAAGTTATTGCTCTCAAATGCTGTGGGAGTGTGGCATTTTTAAGAAAACAGGATGGCATATTTAGAATTAAGTGTCACTTATGAGGATAGTTAAGACCTTAATTTGGAAAATTCAAATGGAAGATTCTTTTTTTGTATTACTGTAAAATACACATATTTTATTTTTTTTATCAGTGGTTGATGAAAACGGGTCAGAACTGGACTTTTTTCCATCAAGACAATTGTAATAAACAAATGCAAGATCTTTCCACATAATTAATGGATTTTGTTTTCACTTCCAACTTGTTTAGTTATTATACCAATATTCTACTATAATGAATACCATTCAGTGGTGCATGGAAGAGGAAAATCGGGGCAAGAGCGTGGTTTTCTTGCCTAAAGTACGAAATGGAGGAAAAACGAGACCCTTACTATCAAATTCCCCGTAACACGTACAGTAAAAGGTACTATGAAGTACAAACCCAATTCCAATGAATTTGGGACGTTGTTTTAAACAAATAAAAACAGAATACAATGATCTGCAAATCATGCTCAACCTACATTGAATTGAATACACTACAAAGACAAGATATTTAATGTTCAAACTGATAAACTATCGTTTTTAGCAAATAATCATTAAATTAGAATTTCATGCCTGCAACACGTTCATGTTTACCACTGTGTTACCTCACCTTTTCTTTTAACATTCAATAAACGTTTGGGAACTGAGGACACTAATTGTTGAAGCTTTGTAGGTGGAATTCTTTCCCATTCTTGCTTGATGTACAGCTTCAGCTGTTCAACAGTCCGGTATTTTACGCTTCATAATGCGCCACACATTTTCAATGGGAGACAGGTCTGGACTGCAGGCAGGCCAGTATAGTACCCGCACTCTTTTACTACAAAGCCACGCTGTTGTAACACATGCAGAATGTGGTTTGGCATTGTCTTGCTGAAATAAGCAGGGGCATTCATGAAAAAGACGATGGCATGGATGGCAGCACATGTTCCTCCAAAACCTGTATGTACCTTTCAGCATTAATGGTACCTTCACAGATGTGTAAGTTACCCATGCCATTGACACGAACACAGCCCCATACCATCACAGATGCTGGCTTTTGAACTTTGCGTCAATAACAGTCGAGATGGTTCTTTTCCTCTTTGGCCCGGAGGACACGACGTGCACAATTTCCAAAAACAATTTGAAATGTGGACTCGTCGGACCACATAACATTTTTCCACTTTTCATCAGTCCATCTTAGATGAGCTCGGGCCCAGAGAAGCCGGTTGCATTTCTGGGTGTTGTTGATAAATGGCTTTTGCTTTGCATAGTAGAGTTTCAAGTTGCAATTACGGATGTAGCGCCGAACTGTATTTACTGGCATTGGTTTTCTGAAATGTTCTTGAGCCAATGTGGTGATAGCCTTTACACATTGATGTCGGTTTTTGATGCAGTGCCGCCTGAGGTACCGAATGTCACGGGCATTCAATGTTGCTATTCGGCCTTGACGCTTACATGCAGTGATTTCTCCAGATTCTCTGAACTTTTCGATGAGATTACGTACCGTAGATGATGAAATCCCTAAATTCCTTGCAATTGTACGTTGAGGAACATTGTCCTTAAACTGTTCAACTATTTTCTCACGCACTTGTTCACAGAGAGGTGAACCTCGCCCCATCTTTGCTTGTGAATGACTGAGCAATTCAGGGAAGCTCCTTTTATACCCATTCATGCCACCCACCTGTTCCCAATTAGCCTGTTCACCTGTGGGATGTTCCAAACAGGTGTTTGATGAGCATTCCTCAACTTTCTCAGTCTTTTTTGCCACCTGTCCCAGCTTTTTTGGAACGTGTTGCAGTCATAAAATTCTAAGTTAATGATTATTTGCGAAAAACAATAAAGTTTATCAGTTTGAACATTAAATATCGAGTCTTTGTAGTGTATTAAATTAAATATAGGTTGAACATGATTTGCAAATCATTGTATTCTGTTTTTATTTGTTTAACACAACATCCCAACTTCATTTGAAATGGGGTTGTACAACAACTAACAAACATAATGAAGCCGGGATGCAGGTGGCATTACGGTGTTGTCAGTCCGACACTTTTTTTTCTCTTTAATTCAGACGTGTGCGCCCTCCTCCTCTGTGGGTAATTAATTAGTAAACAATAAAGAGGCGTTAATTGAGCTCCCCAGAGGCAGATGTCGATGTGAGAGAGAAAGACAGAATGAGAGAGGCAGCTAAAGTAACGTCCTCCTCAATTAGACCACAAACAAACACGAGATGCGTGGTGTCTAGGTTGAAATATAGCAGACGTGACAAGTTGGGGGGGGAACAACACAAAAAATGAAGTCAGAAATGGAAGCTGAGAAATATATTGTTAGCGACAAAGTGGAGAGTAAAAGTTGTGGAACAATCTCTTGCATGTCATGGGTATTGTATGATGCAGCATAGTTTTTAATATGGGAAATGTACAAAAAAAAATAAAAAATCACAGGATTAAGCAGGAACTCGTACTAATCTCATCCAGTGATTCTCAAAGTGTGGTATGGATACCACTAGTGGGACGAAGGCTCCCTCAGATTTTGCGAAAGAATCACTTCCTAACTACAGTTCAGTTGTATTTAACAAAGTTAAATACATCGCATGTAATCTGTAACATTTTTTTGTTTGTATTATACTTTTATGTGTAGTACATTTTAATTAAATCATTATTAAAGTTAATGTATTTTCCCTATATTTAAGACCAGTGTTATTGTTCAAACTGCATAATGTTCGTGGCTTACAATACTATTAACAATACTCCATCCATTCTCTGAACCGCTTATTCTGACTCTGGCTTCACTGGATACACTCAGCTGTAACAAAGTGGCGTACATAACATAAAACACGATAAGGATAAAATAAAACTGACGATAACAAAATAATGAAATATTTTCAAATCTAAAATATAATTCTGCGCTGTCTTAGACCAAATGGTCCCAGTCCTTGTGTTGGATACCTCCTCTTATGCAAGCAGCCCGTTGGTGGTCTCAAGGTGTTTGCGGTCAGACTCCCCAAAAACATTGGCATTAGGGATGCACCAGTACCAATACTGTACTGTACATCTATACTCGTAATCAGAAAAACGCTCCGATACTATGACACCCGATACAGGTCTGTCATACGAACTATACTACAGGCACATTTTAAACAGTTAACCATCTTAACAGTCATACAAATGTAAATGAACAATTCTGAACAGTAACGGATGGCTGGACAGATACATACTTTATTCATTGAGAAAAATTAAAAAGACAGACTTTAATGACAAGCGTTTGGATAATGAATCATGTTGCAGATGTGCCACACCCAGCTCACTTTATAATATTCCTAAATTTCACACAAATGTAAAAATAAGTTAAACTCCATCAAACTTCATGTAAGTTTGACGGAGTTTAACTTTTTTTTTTTTTTTCAAGACCAAGTCAATCTTAAAAAAATACAAATAAAAAAAATAGTGCAGTGATCGGCCTTGGCAGAGGTCCTCACAAATGTTTTAGGAAGACAGTTGACTGACTCCAGCTCTGCTTCTCTGAGTCTTCTCTTTGCCGCCTTTGGCCATCTGCTGACCCAGCATGCTTTGCTTTGTCTGGTCAGCCTCGGGCCTAATAATAACAATAATAGCCTCTCGGAGCAGCTCTCCATAATAAATAGATGACGTTTCCTGCGTGCCGTGCCTCGTTATGGACAACGTAGCATTGTTTTTACCCAGCCAAGTGAGGCTTATTTATTTGGCTAATGGCTTGTGTTTATTTTTGACTAATGGGACAGACGCAGGGCACTTAGGCTCAGCAAAGTATGTCCGTCAACACTGTGGTGAGGTCAGCGAGCACGAGCCGAGCGGACTTCCTCCTCCTCTGTGCATGTCAAGAGCTCAGGCCCTGAGTCATGCATGAATAATTGAAATGGAGTGGTAATGTTGGTATTAACAGGACTGGGGCATCAACTTTTTAAAGGAAGAATGCACAATTATTTATTTACCAATATACAACTAAGCAATGTGCCGTGAGCGACATTAGCGCTACCCGTGGCTCGAGTTGAACGTCATTGGCGTTTTTACATTGCGTTCCTCATTCACTCCAACATCATCACTTAACTTCATCTTTTCGGCGCTACTCCTTCACACTTTCACGGAAATGGAAGGACCTCACTCTATAGTGGAACTGATACTCAATAGTCATCTCATTATATAGCATAATATAGCATGGCCTTCCTCTGCCTCATCTTCCTCTGCCTCTGAAAAACAGATAGATGCGACCACCAAAAGAGGACAGGAGAAAACTGTCTCTGAGAAAATGTAATATTTCTGTTTTTAATATCAAGGTCTATAAGATCAGGGCAGAGATGGGTTCCATGGCAATATGTTTATTTAGATATTTTATAGGGGGGGGAATCTGCCTATCAGTGTATGTATTGGGAGGGGCAAACTGCTGTTTCGGAGCTCATCGTATATGAAAAATAATGTTGTGTATGGCTATACTTTTATATACATTGTCAATATGGCATCAGGGCTCTTTTACAATGTGCCATACTTCAGGCCTGAGCTAACAGCATTTTATGGCCCACCAGCAGTTCATCTTCATGTCTCAGGCAGGCAGAAGCAGTGCATAATAATGTCGTTTCCTGCCTCCAAATGCTATTTCACGGGCCGGGGCTCATTTCTCAAACTTCACTACTTTTACAATTTCCCAAACTTTTATTCCCGTCATTATTACCAACAAGATTTCATTACATATTTAGAATGTAAACAAGTCTGAGTAATGACACTCTCCCGTCCGTCTCCCCAGGAACGGTTCCCCCCTCTGATCGCTCTCAACACACACACACACACACCAACTCGCGTGGTATCATACAACGGCAACATACTGCAGTTTACTCACACACAGATACAGGAAAAGTACAAATATATGCGCTTGTAAAGTGCTACAAACAAGATGCAACTCAAAGGAGTGTGTGCACATGCATGTATGTGGTCTGGATAAAGGAGGGGGGAGGGTTTTACCCTCAACTCACATAAATCATGTAGAAGAAAAATGAGCAAATCTGCGAGCTAACTCATCTCCTCTCCATCCAGAGAAATGAAATTCACGGGAATACCTATCAAAACTGCAATCATCCAGAGATAATATCTTCTTTGGTCTATCTGCACTTTCTGATTTAATTTCCTCCATGCCCTTGACATCCAGCGATAGCATTAAGATGAAGCACGTACAGTAAGGGAGTAGTTCTCAACACTTATTGATATATGACACAGCCGGACCTAAGGTAATGTCATCATTTGAAAATTAATGTAGTTGTTCTTTTGTTTAGGGAGTTTTCTGTGGGGGTAACAATAAAGATGATGAACATGAAGGTAGTCGTGGGTGCGTATTAGCAAATGAGAAAGAAGTCTTGGGTGTGTGTCGCACCTTGAATGACATGCAATTACATGCAGGCCTACCCAAAATCGGGGGGTGGGGGAGTGTCAATCAAATTACTCCATTTAGCGGTGACATCCAGATGAGAAACCCCCTGCCGCCACCTCCCGCTCTACACCCCCAATGCCACATCAAATATCATGCAATCATTAGTGTAATAAACACGGAAATCTGTTTGCTGATTATCAACAGCCAGCTGCTTCATCCCCCTCCAATTTCTGTTATCTCACTAGAACTGCCTTCACCTTTTTATACTCTGGAATTATATTTATAGAGAAGGAAACCAAAATAAAAATTAAAAAAAAGTATCACATGTGATGATCATGTTTTTATTTTATTTTATTTTTATTTTTTTTCCAAAGCCCTGAACTCTCCCCAACTTCTTGCACTCTGGGTCACCCATAGTGTGTTGACAGGTTGGATTCCCTCACTGAGTCCGCATCTTCTGCAGCTGCCCGTCACTGTCTGTCATTAGGACAACCAGGCTAGCAGTCTCCGTAAACTCTTCAACTCATCGAGGGACGTCATCAAGCACGGCTCAAGTCAACAAGGTGTGAGATGTACGGCGAGCCTGTGTCCTGACACCAACTTTTTGTAGAATACCGTACATCAAAACTTAAAAAGCAGCGAGTGTGTTCTGTTACAAACGGTACTAAAAACTTTTACATTATGTTAGCCTAACTGTATAATTGCCTTAGTCGTTAACTTACTGTCTCAATCAATATCAATAAAAAATACCAATGCACTTGCTAAAAATGTAGTTTTTTGTCTTTATGTCTGTGTTGATTCGCAGTCATTCACAATGCTTCAATCGAGGCACCTTTACTCTTCTTGTTTGTTTAATTTGTGGTGTTTTTTTTAATTTTAAAATGTATAACTTGGGCTATAATGTATAACTTGGGCTATAGGCTAATGAATATCTTTTTCTCACTTTCCACAGTTCAGTATTATTAATATTTGGCACACACTACCGGTCAAAAGTTTTAGAACACCCCCATTTTTCCTGTTTATTTTAAAGTAAAATTTATGCAGTTCAATTTCTCATTTTACAAATAAAATAAAACTATTTGTACTTGTAGGCTGTGCTGCTTTCACTCTTTTGTCTAAAATATGGAGACTGTACTTCAAAAGCAGTCAAACATTTTAGAACATGCCTATTTTTTCAATTTTTTTATTTTTTAAAATGAAAGTCAAGTAGTTCAAATCCAATGAATAGGTTGAAATGGTACAAACTTAGATAAGTGGTGAACTTCCAGAGGTTGAACAAACTAGGCAGTTACTTAAAACTGAAAAATAATGTGCAAAACTATGCTAAAAAGGCAAAGTCTCCAGACTAACTATAAACACAACAAAAGAGTGAAAGCAACACACAGTTATGGGAACTTCCACAACAGAGTTGGGAATAACTTTCTGAAGAATATTTGACTTTCATTTTAGAAATAATGCCACAAGTGTGATCAGTTTTTCTCTCTGCCCAAGGTGGCGACTTTAATGAGTCAAAGGTTTAGAATACATTTGTGTTTGTAGATTGATTCAATGATTTATTTTGTAACTTGAATTTTTTCCCCTTGCTTTCATTTCAGAGTAAAATGAGAAATTAAACTGCATAAATTTCAATTTACTGCGATTGGCTGGCAACCAGTTCAGGGTGTACCCCGCCTCCTGCCCGATGATAGCTGGGATAGGCTCCAGCACGCCCGCGACCCTAGTGAGGAGAAGCGGCTCAGAAAATGGATTGATGGATGGAAATTTCAATTTAAAAAGAGCTGGAAAAATTGGGGTGTTTGAAAAGGTGTGACCACCGGTGTATTTCTGTGCGATAACGAATGAAGTTTCAAGAATAAGTAAGTCATAGGGTCACTGGTTCATCGTTAGGGTTATGGACACACTACAAAAATGAGCTGATAAAAATCCAAGAAAATAAATGTGAAGCTAATGTACTCGAGGCTCCTTGGGGCAATATTTTCTCCAGTATTTAAGCTAGAGAATATTACTTTGGCAGCTTTGTAACAAAACTCAAAAACAGTTACAATTAAACTGAAAAAGAAATTACTGTTATGTTTAATTTTATACAGTACAGAGAATTTATTTTATTAATATTTACCTCTTAGATGGGGGTTATTTTCATACAGTATTTGTCTCTGTGCAACCTCAGATCGACAGTTTTTGATAGACAACTTCTTCCAAGGGTGTTTCAGTGAAAATCCATGCTGTGATTTATAAAAAAAAAAAAAAAAAAACAGCAGACTGTTATAATTGTTCTTGTGTAGGATTGTATCATATTTTGTTCCCATTTCAGCTAGCCTACTGGAGTTTTTAATGTATCGGTTTTGCAGGTATAAAATGTTTAAACCTTGAAGGCGGTCTGTGGTGTCTCTCAGAATGCTTTCTTCCTACCAAGAAGCCTTCTATATCCCAGACCCACTACCTCCACTGTTTTTCCTTACTCTTCTTCTTTATATGTCCCCTGGCAGTGTGCCTGGAAAAATGTTGAAGCAGAGCTCCAAAGTTAACCTGCGATCACGACAAGGTTGTGTTGTAGCGTATTGATAAAGCGGCATGATTTTTCTTCCGCTTCATTCTATAAACCGCATGGACTGATTAGCAGCTGCGGGGCTGCCTCATTCACTATGGCTCCTTTCACATTCTTCTGAGTCGAGCAAAGCAACATTGGAGTCACACTCAAGGGCTATCGCCTCACTGCTTCTGTATAAAAGCACACAGCTAAAACGTTATGCACTGGGAGCAATTATCTTCACTCTTTTACTCTTTGTTCTCTCACATTCGCGCGGTCTGCTGAGATACGAGAACAAAACACACACTACAACAAATACAAATCGGAATTACCCATCTAATGGCAAGAACAATTGACTATTTTCAGAGGAATACATTGAATTAGTATAGCGCCTAGTTACAGTAACTGTAATGTCAAGGCAATCTTTTTAGATAAACCCATATGACAAACACAAGCAGTCTGCTACAGTCTCCGGTCGGCCTATTCGATTATTTAGATGAACGCTTTCATTTTAACCTGTGTAGTATTTATGGTAATGCAAAGAACAATCATGTTCACAGTATCTCTGCCTACTTAACACAACCCAGCCAATCAAATAATTTATTCAAAGAAGCCTTACGAAGCAGTCAAGTGGTAAGGAGATAAGTCCAAGGAAACAGGTTTAGTGATTAACTCAAGTGTGTGTTTTGTTTTTACAATATGAACAGTGCAATAGGGGTTGAACCGATTAGTCGACTTTACTACTCAATTTCCAATGGGCCAATTTGTAGATGACTTTCAAATCGTCCCGTCTGCTGCTCTGTGGAGCAATGAAACAAGGCGACACAGTCTTTATACATCTGTGAGTACAAAAATAAGATGGTTAAGGGAGGGGAATAGCAGTTAACTTCGCTAACTTCAGCAATTCCGATTCCAATTCCACTTCTTTGTTTCCTTTCAGCGTGTCCCGTTAGGAGTCGCCACGGTGTGTCATCCTTTTCCATGCAAGCTTATCATCGAGCATCTAGTCTTAAAATATTTATACCAGCAGGACCGTGGGACTGGCGACGAGGAACAAAGGCAGCGGTACGATGTGAAGCTCCATCTTCGTTGCCAAAATGTTCTGTCCAATAACGCACAAGCAACAACTGTGTAATAACTATTTATTCATATCACAACCCGCACAAACATCACACTTGTGTCACTTTCCGACACTATATCGTTAACAGTACGGAATACGGCCGTACGATGAAACAAGTGTGGAAAGATTTTACAAAAAAAATGAGACAAGATCACTTGCAAAACATGGAAGTCTATCCTCAAATACAATACAAACACAAGTAAAATGGAAACAGTGAAGGAGAGGAATGCTTAATTTTTGGAAGCATGGCAACAATGTCCAATCTAACAAAATGCTATGCCATGGAATACAGGATGACACCGGCCGGTTTGATGAAGAGAAACATGAACAGGGTACCCACTAATTACGCCAACTACATTCAGCGTAATGGTGAGCTGTATTTTTAATCATTTGATTTTATTTGTATATTCCTGTCCCTCTAAATAATTTTTCATGTGAAATCTGTCCATCGACCAAAAAAGGTTGGGGACTGCTCGACTGTGCTGAGAAAACATCAATGGTGTCATTGATTAATCGACTTCGACTTTTTCACATTATAGTAGACTACAAAAACACCCGACAATGCTATCAATTAAATAATCAATTGCAAACATACTTTGACTAACGTAATTTGACCAATATGAATGTAAATAGCATGCTGGTGAAATCATTATGACAAGCATGAAAAAACGGGCCTGCCAACAAACAGCAGTCACATTTTTACTCTCCATTATGTGTCTCGTGTCTACAAAGTTGAAGTAGTTTTTAATTACCGTAATTTCTCGTGTATAATGCACACCCATATATAATGCGCACCCCCAAAGTTGACCTCAAAATTCTGGAAAACCCTTCTACCTATGTATAATGCATTTTTACAATACATGATTTTGCTTCTACCCATATGATCAAAACATGAGGTATTTTTTTCAAATAATTATTCTGAAGTTAAACACTTTATTTGAACATGTAATACTTTATTTACTTGCTCTTATTTTGAAATTCATAGCCTTACTTTTATTTAGTAAATGAGAAAACACACAGTTGTGCGCATATGTTTGATTACCCAGGCAGAATTTGTAAGATGGGTACAATTCTTTAAAGAAAACATGAAGGGCTGGGCGAAACAATTTTATTTTAATGGGATTCAAATTAAACTGTCAAGCATTTCAGAAACGCAATCTCATTAAACAAAACATAACCATAAAGAAATGAATGATGGTTGTTGTCCAGTCATTTTTTAAAAAATAAATAAATAAAAATGTGTCACAAATTCTGTCAGAGTAACATATTTTCACGACCATAAGGCGCATTTAAAAGTCTTAAATTTTCTCCAAAATGGACGGGGTGCCTTATAATGCGGCGCACCTTGTGTGTGCACCGAGTTCCAACATCTATAAATGTTGTGTGATGAGCGCTCCGCTTGACTCATTTGTTTTTTTGTTTTTTTACTTTTAGTTGACCGCTTGACTGACTGGGAGCATTTCCTGCCGACACCCTGCTTATACAGAGGAAAAGCGGATGTGGCTGAGGACAGCATGTGGACGTAAAGGAGGAAGGGTGCGTGAAGGAGGACGCTAAAGCCATGCCCCCAGTAGGTATATAGTGTGCAATGTGCAAAACACCATCGGTTTGGCTAAAGACCCCCTGAAATGGCATCTACGAAGAGACACGCTTACGAAGCACAGTTTAAACTGCAAGCTATAAGATCAACGAATCCACGGTTTGCAAGTGGAGGATGCAGGAAAACGAGCTTCGCCAAGTCAAGACGACGAAGCTGAGTTTCCGCAGAAAAAGAAGACAAACAAAACGCGGAAACAAGGCGAGGTGGCCCGAGTTGGAAGACCAACTCGAGCAATAGATTAATTAGCAAAGAACAGCTAGCGTACGTTTTACCATGCCTGCTCCCAATAATACGGTGCGCCTTATGTATGTGTTAAATACAGAAATAGACCACGTAACTGAGACTGCGCCTTTTAATACGGTGCGCCTTATGGTCGTGAAAACACGGTATGCAAACTTATGACCACAACTGTACATACAGGATATGCAGTCATACGTACTCCTGTCATATTGGAATGAAAGTGTAGGCTACATCTTTTTCATAACCTTTAGGTGGCGGTGACATTGTAATGAAAGTGTACAGCTTTTTCATAACCTCTAGATGGAGGCATACATTTATACAATGTGAAATCTTTTTCATTTTCCCCCTCTACCTATGTATAATGCACACTACAGACACTTGACAATGTTTTTTTTTTTGGGGGGTGCGCATTATACACGAGAAAATACGGTATTTTGTGTTATTATACAGTGATTAACTTCTCTTAAACCTTCAATGCTAAAACGCTACTAAAACAATAGCTTCAACAACTCACTGCTTATTGAGACCCTGTACTATTGTCTTCACTTTTTTGTGACATTGTTTTAATTATTTATCATTACAGAAACGGACACATGAATAATCGAGGAGGGGGGAACATTTTGGACAGGCTTCAAATCTATGAACAATTTGAACACTTCCTAAAATAAAGCTGTTATTAAGAAGAACGCTCCAAACAAAACAGATTGATTAATAAAAGAGTGATGGTTTTACTCCAACAGTTTCAAGACAGGGATCTAAAAGAATAATATGTCTCAGGCTTAGTTGGGTTGACACACTCATCTGGCGAGCAGTACATCAACAAAGAGTCATAAATGACTGTTTGGAAATCTGTTGGGATGTTTATGTGAGCGACTGAGAGGGAACTACATTTTGAACACTTCTACAAGTCTTCCTCAGGGGGGAAAACATGCTCCATTATTTACTGTTCCCAGTCCCCAGTCGTAATCAAGAGCACTGAGCTCCTCAGGCAGGTGAGTGCCGGGGTGCAATCTCCCTATAAGTATAAACACACCCATAAATTCAAAAACGTCGCCACAGTTGCGGGGGTTGAATTCCTCGAGACGTTTTGCACAAAATGTATGATGATAAATGAATGCATGTGTGCTTTTATCACTGTGTGTGGGTAAATGTTCAAATGCAACGCAATGTTAAAAATATACTCGAGCGTATAAAACCCAACGCCTGCAAAAAGTGATGTTGAATAGGATGCTGCTGCACAAATCTTTAATATATTTGCTAAAAATCTAACTACACTTATTGGAAATGTACACAAAATGATAAAGATTCTATCTTGACAAAGATAATGACTTTTGATGGACATGGTCTAACAGACGCAATGTCTCAATTAATTACTGCTTGTCTCAATTCCGTTACGGGATTAATAAATCTACCTACCTGTCTCTTTGTCTGTCTGTCTGATCACCTCATCAATTTGCTATTGCAGTAACATTCCAAACTGTCATCCAATTATAAAGAGACCCACTGTTACCCACTTTACAATAAAATTAAAAGTAACACTGCTCACTCTTTGAAGACACCTGTCAGACATATAAAGGGCATGAGGTCTTAGTTACAAAACAAAACAAAAGAAACCCATGCTTTAATATTGTATTCAGAACAACCATCCATTTTCTGAACCGCTTCTCCTCACTAGGGTCGCGGGCGTGCTGGAGCCTATCCCAGCTATCATTGGGCAGGAGGCGGGGTACACCCTGAACTGGTTGCCAGCCAATCGCAGGGCACAAACAAACAAACAACCATTCGCACCCACAGTCTAACCTACGGGCAATTTAGAGTCTCCAATTAATGCATGTTTTTGGCATGTGGGAGGAAATCAGAGTGCCTGAAGAAAACCCACGCAGGCACGAGGAGAACATGCAAACTCCACACAGGCGGGGCCGGGGATTGAACCCCGGTCCTCAGACCGGTGAGGCTGACGCTCTAACCAGTCGGGTATTCAGATCAGCCTTTCCCAAATTTACTAAGCCACGCACACCCTTCAACAATCCGCACACTCGTGCATCGCCACGAGTGTACAGTACTGTACAGGTGTTCCACTTATCAATTTTACTGTATATTGTTGCATACATTGAAATTAAAACACACAAGCTAGGTGTACACATGCAGTAGTTAGGTTGATTTTGTATAATAAAAGAACACTGGCTGACTGAACTGCATTTTAGTTTTTGAGTTTGAAAATTCTATTTTATAGAGTACATAACTCATATCCAGTTAAGGAATTCCTACTTTCCTACATACAGCAGAGTGTAAATTAAATTTTCCCTTGAGGGATCACACATGGTATAATAAATCAGAAACCTAAACAAAACATGCATGTTTTAGAATGTGGGAGGTCGCCAGAGTGCCCGAATAAAAAACCTACGCAACCACGGTGGGAACATGCAAACTCTACACTAGAAGGTCAGAAATTACATTTAAACCAAAAATCTGAAAACTGTGTGGCAGACTGTCCCAATCATGTCAAACAAAATTGAGTGACTTAACTGTATACTGTACATACTGTACATACTGTGAACGATTCTTCAGTCACTGCAAATATAGGTTTTTCAGTTATAGCTGTTTTATTATACTAATTTAAGATGAGTGCCTCTTATGCGCTGAAGATTCACTTTCTATTGCTATGCACAAAATGATTAATATTGTTAATCCACGTAACACGCTCTTGAATTATTCACATTACCTTTTTAAGGAGCGCCGCATTATTGCATCTATCTATATCCCCATCAACTTGTTCAGATCTTCTCTATGTAACTTGCTTTGGATGTCCAACCATCTTATCGTTTGAGATTCAATTAGAATTATCAACATTATACTTGATAGAGGGATTCTGGTCATCACTTAATAATGTGATACACACAGTACGTTTCAGTACCAAGAAAGTAAGTCCACTCCAGGTCTAAATCCAAGGATGGATATTAACCACAAAATATATCATGTTGTCTGGGTTTTAAGAACTGATGCCTCAACAATGCATTGGTTAATCATTAGTACCAATGAGGTTGCATTGCATTGCACTGCACAGCAGTCGTCAAAATGCTTGCACGGGTAACTTGTTTCATGCACTCAGGGATCATAAAGTATGTAATTTTCTCCACCCAAATCACTTCTTGATAAAGTCAGAAATATGATGAATATCACATACGAACACACATGTATGACCATCTGCAGCAAAAAGTGAAGACACAACAAGCCACTGTTCAATTCATCACATCAGATGGTGGCTGCATTGCAGAGTTAGAAAACGGTTTGAATGTGGAGGTCAAACATCACTGTGGCATATTCAGGGTCATTTGCGTAGTGCAGTGTGGGTGTGTGTGTGTAGGTGTGCGTGTACAATTTAGTATGCAGTGGGGCCAGGGCGTGCGACATCCGTAGAGAACCAGGACCCTCGCTGACCCCCGTCTATAATTCATCTGGTAGAATAAGAGGCCAAAAGGAAAACCTTGGTTCTTTCTCACCCAAAAAGAGGAGTGAGAACCTTTTCACTTTGTTGCGTGGCACTGTGACCTCATATTAAAGCAAGAAAGAGAGAAAGCCTAGAAATGGACATTAAATTTTCAGGTTTTGTCCCAGGAGAGTTTCCAATGGGCTCTCATGATTATCGATGTGTGAAGACCATGTGTGTGTGTTTCAAGGAACGTGAAGACAATTTGAATGGTACGATTACTCTAATTGTCATAATTTTCTGTTGCGCTGCTCTCTCAGTCTATCATTTGGCAACTTATTTCACAAAGTCGATGTTAAAGTGTGTGTGTGTGTGTGCATGTTATCAAATAGAACTTACCAGATGTTCCAATCCTGCTTTCATGCTCTCAGCATCTCTGCAACACAAGAGCATATTTCCAAACTTGAAGTTCTCACATACACACAAACAAAAATTATCGACTTTTCAATTAAGTATTCCATTGAGCACCATGCAGATTAATGTGGCTATTCGGATCTAGCGCAACCATAGCTGGCACCATGTTGCTTCTCTTTCGATTGCAAGCTAGTTGAGAGGCAATTAAGGAGCATCTGCTGGGTGCACACAAGTAGTGCACTCCCATTTTGGCTCAAATGCTTCAGGACGCAATTAATCACTAATCAATTACATCAATTCATTCTTAGTTTTGATTATTAATATGCCCATCCCAATACAAAATGACACGAAGGACATTATCCAGTCAGGAAACGCAAACTAGAACATCTGAACTTTGTTTGGGGTTCATCAGAGGCACTTTAAACAGTGGCAGGTGTGGACCGACTCCCATTTAAAATGAGTTTCAATTGTGACTGGTTATTTCTGAACGCTGCCATATCCTCTCTTGAAACTTATTTTTTTTCCAATTGGGTTCTACAGGTTATAGGTCATGTTAATCGTGGCTGAAGTTTTGAAATGTACATATGCATCAACTAAATTCACAAATTCAAAACACTATCCAAGTGCAATATTTTTAAAATTATAAACTATTTAGCTAGTTCTGTCACACAAATGCATTGTCAACTATTTGAGTCATTTTTTTCAAGCCAACTAATGAAATAGGTCACGACCTGTATAGTTGTAAAAAGATAAGATGGTCTTGATTGCATTAAGTTGCTCGAAAGGGTACAAGATTCAGCTTTTTTGTCTATTTGTATGAGTCTGGTTGACACTATGGAAAGCTTATAATTAATAATAATAATAATAACAATAGTAATTAATAATAGTACAATGAAGACAGTGGAAGTGGCAGAATGGCATGGCAGGCGGGAAATGTGTTTGCGTGTGTGGAAAGTTGGGGGAGGGAAAGGCAAATTGGCAGTAAATAATAGATGCAATTTTGGCATATTTCAAATTTGCAGCAGTGGAAATCAAAAGATCAAGAGAATACAAACAGTCTCCGATCTCAGCACCTCAACCAACTCTGGTCCCCATTACTGACAACTGTGTGTGTGTGTGTGTGTGTGTGTGTGTGCGCACGCATGAAGAGAGGGGAAGGCTTATCGACAGACTTCAGTTGCTAATGCAGCCAGCAGCATCACAGTGTAAATCTATACCATCTCTAAAATTACATACTGTCTAACACACCCCCACCACCCCTTACCATTTCCTCCAAAAAAATCCATCCATCTATCCATCAATCACATCGGGTTTCCATAAACGCGGTCATTCCCACATCATTAATTTCAAATAAGGTCTGATAGAACGATATGAAGATAGAAAGAATGATAAAAAGGATGACTAAGAAGAAATGCAGAGAAACAGCAGGAAATGAGGCAGACAGAGTAGAACTACCACAGCATAGCAACGTGAATCACCAGAAAAGAAGACGTCATACAAAATGTAAACTAATCTTTAATACTGCTTAGAGAAGTTGTTCAGTGAGTCAATTTAATTAATCTAAAATACTGCTTATGTGCATCACTAGGTGCTGCTGTTTTGGTGAGTGACAGAGTTCAAATTGGCTCAGCATTCAACTCTGTTTGTGTGTGAGCAATTGTGTCTATGACCTGTGATCATTTCAATTACTATTGTTTTTTTCCCTGAGTACAAAAGGGAAGAGTCTATTCAGGGAAAGGTGCCTGTTTTTGTTGTTTTTTTTTCTCAAGTGGAAAACTCATCTGTGAGACACAGTGTATAGAGTTCGGTACACTATTTGAGTAAATAGAGTTTGGCGGACGAGCCACTGATTTATTTTTACTCTTACTATTTTACTTTGTTCATGAGTAGAAGGGGAACATATCTATTTGGGGGGGGAGGCGTTTATTTGTTCAGATGTACGACTCCCCTGCAAGAGACAGTGTCCAGAGTAGGGGACACAAGCTGAGAAAATACAGTCAGCCGGTTGATAGTTAGATTTCCTTACTTTTTCATAAGGGAAAGTTTACGCTTGTATTTAGGGAGAGAAATTTATTTTTTTCAAGTGGATGACTCACCTGCTCGACATGCCTCTAGAGTAGGGGACACTAGTTGAGAAAATACAGTCAGGCGGTCAAGAGATATATTCTTTTACTTTTGTCCTGAGGGGGAAAGGGAACGTATCTATTTGGGGAGAGGCGTTTATTTGTTCAGATGGACGACTCACCCACAGAGATGTCCAGTGTAGGTGACACAAGTTAAGAAAATAGTCTGTTGGTCGATACGTAGATTGACTTACGTTTTCCTGAGGGGAAAAGGACAGGCGTCTATTTAGGACTCAACTGTGAGGCATGGCAATAGAGTAGGGCACACTGAGAAAATACGGTCAGTTGGTCGAGAGATAGATTTACTGTTGTCTGAGGTGATAAGGGGAGGTTTTTATTTGGGGAAAGGCATTTATTTTTTCAAGTGGATGACACACCTGAAAACTTACTGTGACACGGTGCTGATTAAAGTAGGGACCATTATTGAGGAAATATAAAAAAGAAAGGTAGCTATATAGAAGGAAAAGACAGCATCTTCTTATATGATAAAATCATCTTTGATACTGTATGGTTCATATGTGTTAAGACTCCAGTAGGTGCTGCTATTTTGATTAGCAACAAATGGGATCAACAGTGTTCGTGTGTGAGCGATAACTTCTATAATCTCAGATAATTACATATACTACCCTTTTGACCCCCGAGTGGCAAAATGGATGTGTCTAATTGAGGGAGGTGTTTATTTGTTCAAGATAGACAGATCGATGGATGGATAACTTCCCTTGAGGGAAATTAAGAAAATATAAAGCGGCAACGAAAGTAAAGGGTCAAAAGGTAACCATGAAAACCCGTTTGTTGTTCCCGTCTTCTCAGCAGCACAAAGTCGACCACTTAAGGCCAACTTCATCTGGACTGTAATTACATTACACTGTGACAAACACCCCACCACATTCATTATACTTGGCGGGGTACACGGCATGCTGACAGCAAGACATTTGTTACCGTGCTGACAGTATGTGTAATCCGCTAATGAAGCGCAATTAGCGGGAAACAATCTAACAGGGGAGAAACGGACACGCTCCCATCCCTCCTCCTCTTTCAGCATTTTTTCAATTTCTTCTCTTTATTTTGCAACATATTTTATGATTAAAACCCTCATTTTTAATTGCATTTAATCAGCTACTCTTTAAATGTTGTCTTGACTTCACAGTGGGGGCGAGCTAAGCAGTGATGGTAGTCTATTTAACATGCTCATCCCTATGTTCAAAACATCATATAATCTGATGAGGTCTGCAGGGAGCAAGCGCTCAGTTTCTCCTAATCCTATCCCAATCCTCACCCCTCCTCCTTTCTCTGTGCCTTCCACGCAGCGGCGGCATCGATTTCTGAATTACGCCACAATATTAAATAATTAATATACTTGCCGTGATTGATGTTTTGCATTAGGCCCATATTAGGTTATCAATCAAAATCCACTTGGTTTAATGTAATAATATTGAAAATGTGTCAGTGCCTGTTCATCCAATTTGTAGCGCAGCCAGGCCAGATAGTAATGGCAGTGTAGCACAAGGCCTGGGAGACACGGTGGCCTTGCTCGCTACAACAATTGCTGCGCATTACGCAGCTGGCACGGTGCCAGAGCAAAATGGAAGAGAATGAACGATGGGAATCAGGTGGACGGAGGAGTGGTATATGCTAAAATGCGATAGGCTTCGCATGATGGTCATGTTTGGAAAAATAAATTGTAGATGGGAGACATGTTGCAATACAAATCTTTATACTATTTAAACATTATAGAAGTACTTTTGTACCTTTAAAATCCACCTCAGAAACACAATTAGTAACAAGAGCACCATTTCATGACATTCGATCCAAACTATCGAAAATTCTGCCTTCAAAATGTAATAGTCGGCGAGTACTCAAATGTAAGTATGGGTAATTGTACTCGGTCTGAAAAAAATAGGTGCATCCCTATTATCTACTTGTCGACCGTGGATATCCCTGCTATAGTGAAGAAATCTTCACTTTACAGAAATCGGTTTCATAAGGGTTTTTAAAGTATACTTACTGTGATGCCCTCGCATGTGGGAAAGGAGAGCCATGGTTGCTGATGCACTTTTCAGCTGTTTTCAATGCCAGAAGAAGAGTGAAACACAAACCAAATGAGCATGATTACGCAGGAGCTGTTGTCAGCCATAGCTCACCCCCAGACACTCACAAGCAGGCTCACCGTAGCTAGAGCCAAGCGTCCAACCTGATCTGAGATTGAACTTCCCGATGGACCCTCCTCTCCAGCACCCCTAAATAGACCTTACCAGGGAGGGTGAGGACTGTGATCCTCGTGTAGTTGGAACACACTCTCCTGTCATTTCTTAAAAAGGGGGACCACCATCCCAGTCTGCCAATCCAGAGGCACTGTCCCCAATGTCCACACGATGTTGCAGAGGCATATCAACCAGGACAGTCCCACAACATCCAGAGCCTTTAGGAACTCCGGGTGAAACTCATTCGCCACCGAGGAGCTTTTTAACTCATTCCCTGCCATGCCAATTGCACGACATTTTGTAATGCATTAAGTTGAACCATGCAGTGTGAATCCAGTGTAACAGAATTGCTAGCTAACCAGATGGCATCCACGACCCCCAACATTTGATTGTTCCGCATACCTGCCTCCTGACCTGGCTTCTCACCCGGACGCTAAATTAATTACCAGCCAGTCTAAGCATCTCATCAACAAAGTAGAGACACAGGAAACCTGGTTTCTCACCCAGACGTTAAACTAATTAACAGTCATTCCCCCCAGCCAGTCTGAAGATTCGCACCAACAAAGATCCTTTTTCTGGACACTGGTTGGATGAACAAGAATTTGAGAGAAACGCGTTTCAAGTGTATTTGCTCCAGACAGTTTGACAACAATGGAATCGATATTCACCGCCTTTTTAATAAGACTCATTCAGCAACGGACTATGTTCTTTTGATATAAGAAAATAACAGGCAAAAAGGCAGCCGAGCCCTCTGGTACAATTGATGGAGGATGGGCGACACCCACTGGCGGTTGAAAGTTGCTGCAACTGCGGAAGCACTAGTGACAGTCTTCAACGAACTTCACCGAAATTAAGTCTGTTTTGATATTTTAATAACTTTGCATGAATGCTCCCAGTGTTGACCAGCACGCACCAGTGTAACGAGTGAGTCTATTTATTTGAATTTGAATGTCTGATGTCAAATCCGTTTGTCTACTGAACCGGATGAGATGTTTCACACCACACAACACAAATGCCACATCGCAAGTATTGAATGCTCTCAACATTCACATAAAATTGAAACACTCATTGCATAGATTAACCAGGATCTGTGTGCAAAACTGGGAATCGATTTCTTCATATTAGATCCAATAATTTATATTTGATTCCCACTGGTTGTAAACCACAAAATAATCCTAGGATGGAAAAGTAATACTACGAGGTGCGGTCTCTCTCCCTTTGTAATCCCTGGGCCACTCCCTCTCTTTCTGCTATGCATAAACGCCCAAAGCCCATTTGTTTGAAGCTCGCTCGCTCTCGTTTCTCAACTTGCCGAAGATACTGGCTCAGGCAGTGAACCCCACCCCTCACCACGAGGTGGTGGAGATGCACAGACACCTTCCCGGCCGCGCCGAAAACGCGGACCGCAGGAGCACCCTGCCAGCGCCC
The DNA here is from genome assembly GCF_024500275.1 of Phycodurus eques. Taxonomy (NCBI): domain Eukaryota; kingdom Metazoa; phylum Chordata; class Actinopteri; order Syngnathiformes; family Syngnathidae; genus Phycodurus; species Phycodurus eques. The sequence goes on from NC_084531.1 coordinate 11,251,979, forward strand.
CGAACTACACTTTTATGTGAGGGGGCAGGTTACGGACAAAGATCCGTCGGTAAGTTAATGTGTGGCACGAGTTTGCTCCCAGCGCATGTCGACCAGCGCCACACAAGGGCTCCAGCCGTCCTGCACTTGATGTTTTCCTTTACCTTTTTTTTTCTCCTCCTTTTGCTTTTAACCACCCTTTTCGGCACTCTGGCCAAGCATCCGGGAGATTGACCAGCCTGCCTAAATTGTGTTCCACGCAACGTAAGTCCAATGTGCGGACTACTAAAGTACAGATTGGTGCATATTTGGGTTCAAAATAACGGTAACAGGGACTCCCAGTTTACGCATAGCCTCTTGCACACTCAATTCCCACCACCATCACAAGTTCGACCTGCTTGACGAATGTTTAGTTGTACCTTGTTTTTTTTCCCCTCTGCATTGTTTCCCTGTAGTTTTTCCCTTTCAGATTTCATTAAATTGTATATAAAATCCCACTACCTGTATCGTTTGTTTGTTTGGGTACGGCAAGAGACCTCTGGAATCGAGAACTCGAATTTCATTCCTGTAGCAACCTTCAGATTATGAGAAAAAGATTTTTCGTCTCTTTTTCTTTTAGTTTTACACATCTAAAAAGAGAAATGGTGCCCCTTTCAAGACAGAAATTTCTTATTACGTTAAACGTAAAATCGGGCTAAACCGTAAGCAACGCAGGTGTCGCTTCTGACTTATTTTTTTCCGAAATTAATTACGTTTTATCCAAAACCAATATACGCTACACCAGCCTTCAACTCACCCTAAACCCACAACACCCCCGAGGCTCCAACCGGCAGACAATTACTTTACAGGGCAGACAATTTGCCATTTGTGCTAAAATTTCTAATTAATTGCTTTAGGTCTCTCATAGAAGCCCACCCCTCTTCTGCCCATCTTTTCCCTGAATACACCACCCTCCAGCACCAACGCCCCCAGCCCGAGACACAACACAGATGAAAACCTTTAGTCACGAGATGGAGGCAGAAAAGGGACTTAAAATGTAATGAGTCATTTGATTTCCAGCTAACAGAGCTGCCCATTAGCCAGACACTCATCAGCCATGCATTATCTGCTCCTGTGTGTGTCTGTGGAGACTTTAACCCTTTTACTGAATGATATTTTAATCGGGTGTCTTCTCTGACTTACGTTATCCCTTTAAGAAGGAGTTAAAACAGCGGGCCACGGCCTGAAACAGCATTTGATTCGACCCACCATGGAATTCAAAGACAAATATGGCAAATAAATGCTGAATGTTCTGTTGTGCCTCAGATGTGGCATTTTGGTGGTATCACATTGTCAGCGATACTATTGGCGCTGACAAGCAACAATTCATGAATCAGATATTTAAAGACATGGTGTAAAACAAAAACACTGATCTTTTCATTTTGAGGTTGTAAAGTGCTGTATGAGAGTGCGGGGGAACCGGGATTGATCGCAAATGATGATGTCATTAAAATGTCACTGTCATTGCCATGTGGAAGTGGTCTAGGAATTCCAAATGGGGTAGACATCTTGAATGAATTGGTGTTGGGCCAAGATATTAAATTGCAAAGAAATAACTGATGAAACTATCACTCAACATTTTTCTTACCACCCCAATTCCAATGGAGTTGGGTCGTTGTGTTCAACATAAATAAAAACAGAACAATGATTTGCAAATCATGTTCAACCTATATTTAATTAAATACACTACAAAGAAAAGATATGTAATGTTCAAATTGATAAACTTGATTGTTTTTAGCAAATAATCATTAACTTAGAATTTTATGGCTGCAACACGTTCCAAAAAAGCTGGGACAGGTATCAAAAAAGACTGAGAAAGTTGAGGAATGCTCATCAAACACCTGTTTGGAACATCCCACAGGTGAACAGGCTAATTGGAAACAGGTGGGTGCCATGATTGCGTATAAAAGGAGCTTCCCTGAATTGCTCAGTCATTCACAAGCAAAGAATTTAAGGACAATGTTCCTCAATGTACAATTGCAAGGAATTTAGGGATTTCATCATCTACGGTCCATAATATCAAAAGGTTCAGAGAATCTGGAGAAATCACAGCATGTAAGCGGCAAAGCCGAAAACCAACATTGAATGCCCATGATCTTCGATCCCTCAGGCGGCACTGCATCAAAAACCGACATCAATGTGTAAAGGATATCACCACATGGGCTCCGGAACACATCAGAAAACCAATGTCAGTAAATACAGTTCGGCGCTTCATCCGTAAGTGCAACTTGAAACTCTACTATGCAAAGCAAAAGCCAAGTGGAAAAGTGTTCTGTGGTCCAACGAGTCCAATTGTGGACGTCGTGTCCTCCGGGCCAAAGAGGAAAAGAACCATCCGGACTGTTATGCAAAGTTCAAAAGCCAGTATCTGTGATGGTATGGGGCTGTGTTAGTGTCAATGGCATGGGTAACTTACACATCTGTGAAGGCACCATTAATGCTGAAAGGTACATACAGGTTTTCGAGAAATATATGCATCCAAGCAACGTCTTTTTCATGGACGCCCCTGCTTATTTCAGCAAGACAATGCCAAACCACATTCTGCACGTTACAACAGCGTGGCTTCGTAGTGAAAGAGTGCGGGTACTAGACTGGCCTGCCTGCAGTCCAGACATGTCTCCCATTGAAAATGTGTGGCGCATTATGAAGCGTAAAATACGACAACGGAGTACCAGGACTGTTGAACAGCTGAAGCTGTACGTCAAGCAAGAATGGGAAATAATTCCACCTACAAAGCTTCAACAATTAGTTTGGGCTAAAGGCACGCAATAAGGCACGCTCAATTACCGCCATAATAACATTTCTTCCATTTGAGTGTTTGATATTTATGGCATCAAAATGTTTTTTATACAAATATTTACTGTTAATTATCTGCAGCGGAAAGACAATAGACCTCTTTTTTCAACTTCATAGAGTGAAAGCGACAGAGCACATGAGAAAAAGCAAAAGGGAAACATCGCAGAGCTATCAATTTCCCCGCGGTTTCTTCAATGGCTGGTAGCCCCTTTCATATCTCCCAATTAGAGGTTTTTCCTCATCAGAGTGCTACCTCTCTATTATTGAGAACCAGACAATGACACCTCCACCCCCAAACAATCTGCTAAGAAAGTCTGGAGATTGCTGTGCTGATACACAAAGATAAAGCACTGGGCTGCTGTGGAGGGGTTGGTGGTGGTGCTGTGGGATTTTGTCAGTGTTTAAATCACATGTGGAAATCTTTTGGCTCGCCTTACGGCCCCAGAAAAACTGATGAGGAACAATGGCGGCATCTGTCGTGGCACAATATAAAAAGATGATCTTGCCATCGAATGGACAAAAAAAAAAAAAGGAGGGAGGAACACACGGGGTAGAAGAGGGCTGTGCGAGGTTATTCATTTGCAAATTAGGCCCTGGTGCTCAGCTCTATTTCAAGCTAGCAGCGGGTGCCAGGAGTTAACAAGGTAATCACTTTCAATCTTGCCCTTCAATTGTATGTTATACTCTCAGCCCCAGAAGAGCTTTCTCGAGGAGGGGATAGCAATCTGGCTGCACACCTGAAGACAAGCGTGTGTATGAACAAAATTCAGATTATATATTGGGATACATTTACACATTCAATAAAATAGGACAACTAACCTTCTAAAGCTGAAAGTATGAAAATAACTTTTCCAACAATCACTTAATGAAACAACTCCCTTTAAGTACATGATTGAGATATGCCTATTGGAAAAAGAAAGATAACAGTTCAGCTGGGTCCTGAAAGATAGCAAAAGATACCAATTAAATTGTTTCCATGACCATGCTCTAAACTTAATTTACTTGTATATAAAATAAATTTTCCAATTGAAATGAATGCAAATTAATCTGTTCAGCTCAAAACATTTTTATCACATTGTTAATAAAGAAAAATAGCACAATAAAACGTAATAAAAGAGAACGTACAGAAAACAACTGGTTTATAAAGCGTAATTACTGTATGTTGGGATAAGCAGGAAGTCACAACCACAGTAATTTTGGCTCACAACAATTAGCTCAATAACAACAACAAAAATCAACCAAACGATGGCTAGTAATTTGAAAAGCCCATATATTGTGGCATAGATTTAAATGGTTTTTTTTTTTTTAGACTGACAGGTATTTTGTTGTTGTTTGGTAACATGATTATTCAAAAAAATTATAATACTAATAAGAGATGTCCACAAAGCATGGGCCAGATTGTTGGGTAATTATATGAAATTTTAAGAGTAAATTAGGCAACGTAATTCAGAAAATGGCATGAGGAAAAAAAAAATCTAAATATCAAACGGAAAATAAATACGAGAAAAAAAGTCAATATTACGAGGAAAAAAATAGTACCATTATCAAAAAAAGGCAGTCTTAGAACTATGGAAAAAAATTACAGTCAAAATACTTCAAGATTCAAGTAATGTTTATGAGAAAGAAAAATACTCAGTCAAACATTACAAGAATAAATTAGTCGACTGGTTAGAGCGTCTGCCTCACAGTTCTGAGGAGCGGGGTTAAATCCCCGGCCCCGCCTGGGTGGAGTTTGCATGTTCTCCCCGTGCCTGCGTGGGTTTTCTCCGGGCACTCCGGTTTCCTCCCACATCCCAAATACATGCATGCAAGGTTAATTGACAACTCTAAATTGCCCGTAGGTGTGAATGTGAGTGTGAATGGTTGTTTGTTTGTATGTCCCCTGCGATTGGCTGGCAACCAGTTCAGGGTGTACCCTGCCTCCTGCCCGATGATAGCTGGGATAGGCTCCAGCACGCCCGCGACCCTAGTGGGGAGAAGTGGCTCAGAAAATGTATGGATGGATGGATAAACATACTGTCAGGTTGTTGTCATGCTAAAAAGGAGTATAAGGTTTACCAACATTGAAACATTCACTATTTTCACTTTAACCATTAACAGTCATAACATGATTAATATGGTAGCAACTGCGAACTTTTGGCGAGTTCTTGTCATTGCATTTGGACTTTTTTTCCCTCTCTCTCTTTTCAGCAGAAAGTCTTTTGTTTTTCAACATAATTCCATATTAAATACGAAGACTTACAGGTGATGTAGTCACTCTGCATGATAAAATGGCAACGCGGCAGCAAGGATAAAGCTGCAGGGAATTGAAAAGCAGTACATGCAAAACTGCGGCGAAAGAAACCGTAAAGCTAAACCTGTCCTAATCCTTTCCTCCTCTCTTCAGTTTGTGTCAGCTGTAACCGGCTGGCCCGAGCGGCAGTTAGTCCCGGTTAGTGCCTCATTTGCATAATCAATATGACAACCTTATTTTTCTAACGCAAACAGGATTTTGTTGCTGAGCTGTGTTTGCTGATGTGTGTGTGTGTGTGTGTGTGTGTGTGCCCGGTCAGCCTCTGGCCAGACTCAGTCATGGCCCTCTTTAGGCCTAATTAGATTAGGTGTGATTATCCCAGCTCTACCTTACAAGTGTACAGGCAGGATAAAGTGGCCACAAAGATCGGCCTGTCACAGTGACTCGGCCTTGACGTGCAGGTTATCGGGGGTCCGGGGAGACACGTTGCATACATTGTTATTCATTTCATCTGCGCGCGTTGGCTTTTGCACTTCTTTTCTATGCCTGCTACTCCTGCGGTGTCACGTCGACGTAATCGCTAGCCGTGGTTAAGTCTTTCTTTCTGTCTGCCCGGCCGTCAGAATACAAAGCAACATGGCCCCGAGCGCTCTGCAGCTTGGCCTGCAGGGAGAGACGTCAGCAGAGCGCCAGCATGTACATGTGTGCGTCTACGAGACATCAAGGAAGTGCGGCACAAAGAGAAGTTTTGGTGCAGAAGATGGCCCGTTGCTATGATAGTTTATCTCTGAAACTTAATGCGCAATTTACTCAAGATGAAAAGTGAATGCATGTCAACAATAAATGTAGTTCCAATAGATGTAATCATTAATGGCATTTATTTGAACACGTAATCAGCATTTTTCCATCCTCTGGTTGGTTAGTCTGAGTAAAACTTGCTACAGCCAAGTTCAACTAATAAACATGTCTGTAGCGATTTGCACATGTTAATAAATTTAATAATCAGCATTTCTGGTGAGTACGATTATAATTTTTTTCATGTTATGATTCTGAACAGCTCCAGAGGACAAACTTGATTGCTCATACTAACAGATAATGTGGAAGCTGATTTTCTAACCAGGCGCACCCAGGACTGTGAATACCAAATATGCAAAATTACCACATACTGTAGTTCATTTTGCACGTTCTGGAAAGAGTTTAGAAAAATTTATTAATTCAGCACATGCAATGTAATATATCAAACCTGAGAGGAATTGTGATGGCCGATTTTGTGACTTTAAACACCAAGTCTCAAAGGCAGGTAGGTGCCAACCAGACGGGAAAAAACTTTTTTAAAATGATAACAAAATATAATCTATTCAGCACTATAATTTTGGAGCTTCTGAATAAAATAAGGTGTTACTTGGAGGCAGTCACAAGGTTAACAATTAAGGGTTATTTATTGAAACAATGGAATTGAAAACTACAGTGGGTACGGAAAGTATTCAGACCCACATTGATTTTTTTCTTTGTTATATTGCAGCCATTTGCTAAAATCATTTAAGTTATTTTTTCCCCTCATTAAATGTACACACAGCACCCCATATTGACAGAAAAAAATGGATTTGTTGAAATTTTTGCAGATTTATTAAAAAAAAGAAAAACTGAAATATCACACAGCCATAAGTATTCATACCCTTTGCTGTGACACATATTTAACTCGGTTGCTGTCCATTTCTTCCTATCATCATTGAGATGGTTCTACACCTTCATTGGAGTCCAGCTATGTTTGATTATACTGATTGGACTTGATTAGTAAATTCACACACCTGTCAATACAAGACCTTACAGCTCACAGTGCATGTCAGAGCAAATGAGAATCATGGTCAAAGGAACTGCCTGAAGAGCTCAGAGACACAGATCTGGTGTTCTACACTGTAAAACAAACATCATTCATTGATTTTATTTTATTTCAAATCATTGAATAATATTAGTTTGCTTATCTCAAGGGATGTAAAAGCATCCATCTACTTTACTTGGGGTAACGAACTGAAATGTTTCATTTTGACCAGAGGACTTTCTTTAATTGAATGTGATTTGCGCATGCATTGTGGACTTGGACGGAAGGAGTAACATTAACATTGGTAAGAAAAAATAATAAGCTTTGCATTCTAGTAACGTATCGGTTAGTTTAATTTATGTTTTTAAACATGTATGTCGTAGAATGAACGTAATATTCAGCTCTCGAATCCGACGCACTATTGTCAAGTGAGTGCAGGCCAAGGAGACAGTAGCCTACTGGGGACGGGAGGAGCTGTTGCTTAAATGTATATATTTCTCTCAGATAAACCAGAAAGATTCCATAAAATGTTAAATAACAACGGTAAAAGCCTGTACCTTATGTGGATCTTGTATGAGTAAGTGCTTTTTTTTTTTAGCAAGAGAAAAACATTTTCGTCAACAAGCGTCTTTACGTAATTCTCCTAAATCAGAGCTGATCTGTCATGTTTTCTGCTCATAACAATGCCTACAATCTTGACTTCGAAGCAATAAAAGACCACAAACGACAAGAGGAGATCTTTAACAAACACTTGGCTCGTTCTGTGCTCAATGACAGTTAAATTGTGTAAAAAATAAAAGTTTAAAGAAGAGGAGACTAAGGTATACATGCATGCAAAGAGTGGGCAGGAAACAATAAAAGAGGTGAACAGGGTAATTGGGTTGGGGGTGCATGCGTGCGTTGGGGGGGACTTCTATTTGGCCGGTTCTGGTCTCTGTCATCACACTCCAGGTCTGGCTTCCCTCAGTGCCTGCGGCAGGTCTCAAACACATCAACACACTTGGACACACACTCACAACGCTAAATGTGTTAGCGTTACGAATCGCCAGCAGTTGGAGAGCCAGATTTGTTCTGCGTCTGCCACCCCCCCCATGCAAGTATTTGCATACTCCTTTAACAACTCACTAAATGGTTAAGCAGATTACAGAGCGCACTAAGTGGATTGTCACAGCTCGCTATCGCTCACAGGGGGTGTCTTCTCCTGTGATTAAACATGGCCAGATTTCCCCTTCAGTCACACACAGGCACATGGACAGATTTGGATGGGTCATTCTCAGGCCTTTGTGGTGCAAAGTCACTCTAAAGACAACAAAGACACGTGCAATATTCCCGGTACTCTGTTTTCTTAATGAATATTATATTTAAAATATTTGAGGAACAGAGGAACCTCCCAGGTGAAACAAAATTTATTCCAACCTCCAACTGGTTTGTTTTAAGAAATGTTATATTATCTTATTATTATTGATTTCTATTCCAAGATAAGAAATAATAGAAAAATAAATATACCTTTATTAATTATACAGACAAATTTTAAGTCAAATTTAAATATTCTTAACAATGATCAAAGTAATAAAATTACATACAGTATATGCAAGGGGCAGGTACCAAGGGTAACAAGCCCAATATAATTTAAGCTACTAATAATTGAATATTGAGAAATTGTCACAGTTTGTACTTTAAATACTATAAATACTAGGTTTAATATAAAACAAAACGTTTTGTTTAAGACTGTCCTCTTCCTGTCAGCCATTTTGGAAATTACGTCATTGTCGGATCCCCGTCAGAAGCAGAGAGCTGTGATTTAATTTCTTGCTTTGGAAAAGGTGAACCACTACTAAACATTTTCAAAAGTTTGCAAAATCGGAACGCTACAGCACAGTCAAAACAGTGGGTGTGCAAGATTAAAGGCGAAGAACAAGAGCCTGCTTTGATCGACCTCCATGACAAGCAAAGGCGTGGCAGAACAGCTTCAGCAATTAATCCTGGAAGTAGTGCCGGGCCGAGACAGAAATGGGGAGACTTGAGTCAAGTCGACTTGAGTTGCCAGTTTTATGACTTGCGACTTGCTTGCTTGACTTCGTAGCCAAGAGACTTCGACATGTAATCTCTTTTAAAGTTGGAAATATAAAAGAAAGAAATGTTTGTGGGGGGTAGGTCATTCGTGCCAACCTGGCAACTCAGTCTGCATTGTTGCGCACTTGCCCATGTGACGGAGCCACACATTGTTTCATAGACGGATTTGGGACAATTGAAAATAAAAATGAGGTGATTGTGAATGATTTAGTACAGCTAAGTAACGTAACTAGGGGTGTACAGCTAACTAGTACAGCTAAGTAACGTAACTATGAGTGGGAAGGTTCATGAAAATTGTCCGAACCTTTCGTTTCGGTTCATAGGCACGCAAACGTCGCTCTCTTTTTTTCCCCACTTTCTCATGCATTCTACAGCAGAAAGTAGACTTTAAAATATGTTAACCGCTGAATGCAGAAGTGAAGCGAAACTGCTGGTGTTGTGGAGATTTAAAAAATAGTTTGAAGATCCCAGGTGCATTATAGGTCTGCGATAAAAATGTCGTTGACACAAGTGCGTTCCACGATTACTAAGTACAGTAGAAATTTTGAGTAGCTACATGTGAATATAATTTTCATACTACTGAACGTCCTTATTGAAGTGTCACCATCAAAATGTCATCTGTTGTTTCGGCTCTTTGATAAAGCTGTCTGCAGCTTTTGCTGCTCAAAATTGAGACCACAGCATATGAAACAACCTTTAATCGAATAACAATTGTACCAACAAAGTCATTTCGCACATTAAATAACAACAAGCCGTGGTTCACTGCCAAACTAAAGCAGCTTTGCCAAGCCAAGGAGGACGCATATCAGAGCGGGGACAGGGCCCTGTATAATCGCGCGAGAAACCAGCTGACTAAAGAAATTAACATTGCAAAGAGGAACTATGCAGCAAAGTTGGAATAACAGTTTAGCGCTAACGACTCTAAATCAGTCTGGCATGCATTCCAATCGCTGACAAATTACAAGCGACGATCCCCCCCAAGCTGAGAACAATTGCACACTAGCCAACGACTTGAACACCTTCGACTGCAGATTTGAAAAGGACACTTTCACACCCCACACCCACCCGGCCACACCACCGACCACAATCAGTCCACCGACTTCTGCGTTAACCATCCGCGAACAGGATGTGAGACGTTTCTTCAAACAACAAAAGATTAACAAAGCGGCAGGCCCAGACCATGTGTCCCCATTGTGCCTCAAAGTCTGCGCGGACCAGCTCGCTCCAGTCTTCACAGATATTCAATAGATCTCTGGAACTGTGCGAAGTACCATCCTGTTCCGAATGCTCCACCATCATTCCAGTCCCCAAGAAACCTACAATCTCGGGTCTAAATGACTACAGGCCTGTCGCGTTGACATCTGTGGTCATGAAGTCCTTTGAACGTCTCGTGCTGGACCACCTCAAGAGTGTCACAGGTCCCCTGCTGGACCCCCTGCAGTTTGCCTACCAAGCGAACAGGTCTGCGGATGATGCAG